>NW_026779836.1:0-68778 GCF_030144855.1 Hypanus sabinus
GGGACTGGGGAGCAGGATCCCACAGGGGGAAGGGGGATGGTGGAGAGGGATTCCACAGGGGTGAAGGGGGACACAGGAGGGAGATCCCTCAGGGGGGAATGGGGAGGTGGGGGGGGAGAACCCAGAGGGGGGAAGTGGGACGGGGGAGCAAGATCCCACAGGGGGAAGGGGGATGTGGCAGAGAGATCCTAGAGGAGGAAAGGGGATGGGGGAGAGGGATCCCACAGGGGGAAGGGGGATGGGGTAGAGAGATCCCACAGGGGGGAAGGTGGACGGGGGAGGGGGATCATACAGGGGTGAAGTTGATCGGGGGGAGGGGGATCCCACAGGTTGATGGGGGATGGCGCAGAGAGATCCGACAGGAGGAACGGGGACGTGGGAGGGAGGTCCCACAGGAGGAAGGGGGACACGGGAGTCAGATCCCCACACGTTGAAGGGGGACGGTGGAGAGGGATCCCACAGGGGGGAAGTGGAGGCGGGAGGGAGAACCCACAGGGGGGGAAGGGGCGACAGGGGAGGCAAGATCCCACAAATGGAAGGGGGACTTTGGTAGGGAGATCCCACAGGAGGGAAGGGGGACGGGGGAGAGGGATCCCACAGGGGGAAGAGTGACGGGGGAGGGGGATCCTACACGGGGGAAGGGTGATGGGGCAGAGAGATATCACAGGATGTTGGGGGACGGGGACGAGAGATCCCACAGGAGAATGGGGGACGGGGAAGAGAGATCCCACGGTAGGAAGGGGGATGCGGCAGAGAGATCCCAGAGGAGGAAGGGGGACGGGGGAGAGGGATCCCACAGGGGGAAGGGGGACACGGGTGTTAGAACCCACAGGGGGAAGGGGTGCGAGGGAGAGGGATCCCACAGGGGAATGGGGGTGGGGGATCCCACGGGAGTAAAGGGGTTGGGGATGGGAGATCCCACAGGTGGACGGAGGACGGGGCAGAGAGATCCCACAGGAGGAAGGGGGACGGGGGAGGGAGATCCCACAGGAGGAAGGGGGACGGGGGAGGGAGATCCCACAGGAGGAAGGGGGACGGGGGAGAGAAATCCCACAGGGGGAAGGGGACAGTGGGGAGGGATCCCACAGGGGTGAAGAAGGACGCCGGAGGGAGGTTCCACAGGGGGGAAGGGGGACGGGGGAGGTAGATCCGACAGGAGGAAGGGGGACGGGGGAGGGTGATCCCACAGGAGGAAGGGTGACGGGGGAGAGGGATCCCACAGGGTGGAAGGGGGGACGGGGAGAGGGGATCCCAAAGGAAAAAGGGGCACGGGGGAGGAAGTTGCCACAAGAGGAAGGGGGACGGAGGCAGAGAGATCCCACAGGAGGAAGGGGGACTGGGGAGCAGGATCCCACAGGGGGAAGGGGGATGGTGGAGAGGGATTCCACAGGGGTGAAGGGGGACACAGGAGGGAGATCCCTCAGGGGGAATGGGGAGGTGGGGGGGAGAACCAGAGTGGGGAAGTGGGACGGGGGAGCAAGATCCCACAGGGGGAGGGGGGCAGTACAGATGGATTCCACAGGCTGATTGGGGACGGGGATCAGAAAAATGGGAAAGGGGAAAGGGGGAAGGATATCCCACGGGGGGGGGAGGTGGACGGGGGAGGGGAATCCCACAGGGGTGAAGGGTGACGGGGCAGAGAGATCCCACAGGAGGAAGGGCGACGGGGCAGAGAGATCACACAGGAGGATGGGGATGGGGAAGAGAGATCCCACGGTAGGATCCCACGGGGATGTGCAGAGAGATCCTAGAGGAGGAAAGGGGATGGGGGAGAGGGATCCCACAGGGGGAAGGGGGATGGGGGAGAGTGATCCCACTGGGGGTAAGGTGGACGGGGGACGGAGAGTACGCAGGTGGGAAGGGGGAGAGAGATCCCACAGGAGGAAGGGGGACGAGGGAGAGAGATCCCACAGGGGGGAAGGTGGACGGGGGAGGGGGATCATACAGGGGTGAAGTTGATCGGGGGATGGGGATCCCACAGGTGGATGGGGGATGGCGCAGAGAGATCCCACAGGAGGAACGGGGACGTGGGAGGGAGGTCCCACTGGAGGAAGGGGGACGGGGGAGGGAGATACCACAGGAGGGAAGGTGGACGAGGGAATGAGATCCACAGGGGGAAGGGACAGTGGAGAGGGATCCCAAAGGAAAGAGGGGCACGGGGGAGGAAGTTGCCACGTGGTAGGGGGACGGGGCAGAATGATCCCACAGCAGGAAGGGGGGACTGGGGAGCAGGATCCCACAGGGGGGACACAGGAGGGAGATCCCTCTGGGGGAATGGGAAGGTGGGGGGGGAGAACCCAGAGGGGGGAAGTGGGACGGGGGAGCAAGATCCCACAGGGGGAAGGGGGCAGTAGAGATGGATTCCACAGGGGTGATTGGGGACGGGGATCAGAAAAGGTGAAAGGGGGAAGGATATCCCACGGGGGGGAAGGTGGACGGGGGAGGGGAATCCCACAGGGGGTGAAGGTGACGGAGCAGAGAGATCCCACAGGAGGAAGGGCGACGGGGCAGAGAGATCCCACAGGAGGGATAGGGGATGGGGAAG
Organism: Hypanus sabinus; assembly: GCF_030144855.1. Lineage (NCBI taxonomy): Eukaryota > Metazoa > Chordata > Chondrichthyes > Myliobatiformes > Dasyatidae > Hypanus > Hypanus sabinus. The sequence goes on from NW_026779836.1 coordinate 2,546, forward strand.
AGAGATCCCACGGTAGGATCCCACGGGGGATGTGGCAGAGAGATCCCAGAGGAAAGGGGATGGGGGAGAGGGATCCCACAGGGGGAAGGGGGATGGGGGAGAGAGATCCCAAAGGAGGAAGGGGGGCGAGGGAGAGAGATCCCACAGGGGGGAAGGTGGACGGCGGAGGGGGATCATACAGGTGTGAAGTTGATCGGGGGAGGGGGATCCCTCAGGTGGATGGGGGATGGCGCAGAGAGATCCCACAGGAGGAACGGGACGTGGGAGGGAGGTCCCACAGGAGAATGGGGACACGGGAGTCAGATCCCACACGGTGGGAGAGGGATCCCACAGGGGGGAAGTGGGAGGCTGGAGGGAGTACCCACAGTGGGGAAGGGGGACAGGGGAGGCAAGATCCCACAAGGGGAAGGGGGAATTTGGTAGGGAGATCCCACAGGAGGGAAGGGGGACGGGGAAGAGGGATCCCACAGGGGGAAGAGGGACGGGGGAGGGGGATCCTATACGAGGGAAGTGTGACGGGGCAGAGAGATCCCACAGGAGGTTGGGGGACGGGGACGAGAGATCCCACAGGAGAATGGGGGACTGGGAAGAGAGATCCCACGGTAGGAAGGGGGACTTTGGTAGGGAGATCCCACAGGAGGGAAGGGGGACGGGGGAGAGGGATCCCACAGGGGGAAGAGTGACGGGGGAGGGGGATCCTACACGGGGGAAGGGTGATGGGGCAGAGAGATATCACAGGATGTTGGGGGACGGGGAAGAGAGATCCCACGGTAGGAAGGGGGATGCGGCAGAGAGATCCCAGAGGAGGAAGGGGGACGGGGGAGAGGGATCCCACAGGGGGTAAGGTGGACGGGGGACGGAGAGTACGCAGGTGGGAAGGGGGAGAGAGATCCCACAGGAGTAAGGGGGACGAGGGAGAGAGATCCCACAGGGGGGAAGGTGGACGGGGGAGGGGGATCACACAGGGGTGGTTTATCTGGGGAGGGGGATCCCACAGTTGGACGGGGGAAGGGGCAGAGAGATCCCACAGGAGGAACAGGGACGTGGGAGGGCGATCCCACAGGGGGAAGGGGGACACGGGTGTTAGAACCCACTGGGGGAAGGGGTGCGAGGGAGAGGGATCCCACAGGGGAATGGGGGAGGGTGATCCCACGGGAGGAAGGGGGACGCGGGAGAGAAATCCCACAGGGGGAAGGGGACAGTGGGGAGGGATCCCACAGGGGTGAAGAAGGACGCCGGAGGGAGGTTCCACAGGGGGGAAGGGGGACGGGGGAGTAGATCCGACAGGAGGAAGGGGGACGGGGGAGGGTGATCCCACAGAAGGAAGGGTGACGGGGGAGAGGGATCCCACAGGGTGGAAGGGGGACTGGGGAGCAGGATCCCACAGGGGGAAGGGGGATGGAGGAGAGGGATTCCACAGGGGTGAAGGGGGACACAGGAGGGAGATCCCTCAGGGGGGAATGGGGAGGTGGGGGGGGGAGAACCCAGAGTGGGGAAGTGGGACGGGGGAGCAAGATCCCACAGGGGGAGGGGGGCAGTACAGATGGATTCCACAGGGCTGATTGGGGACGGGGATCAGAAAATGGAAAGGGGAAAGGGGGAAGGATATCCCACGGGGGGGGGAGGTGGACGGGGGTGGGGAATCCCACAGGGGTGAAGGGTGACGGGGCAGAGAGATCCCACAGGAGGAAGCGCGACGGGGCAGAGAGATCCCACAGGAGGATCCCACGGGGGATGTGGCAGAGAGATCCTAGAGGAGGAAAGTGGATGGGGGAGCGGGATCCCACAGGGGGAAGGGGGATGGGGGAGAGTGATCCCACTGGGGGTAAGGTGGACGGGGGACGGAGAGTACGCAGGTGGGAAGGGGGAGAGTGATCCCACAGGAGGAAGGGGGACGAGGGAGAGAGATCCCACAGGGGGGAAGGTGGACGGGGGGAGAGGGATCATACAGGGGTGAAGTTGATCGGGGGGATGGGGATCCCACAGGTGGATGGGGGATGGCGCAGAGAGATCCCACAGGAGGAACGGGGACGTGGGAGGGAGGTCCCACAGGTGGATGGGGGATGGGGGAGGGAGATACCACAGGAGGGAAGGTGGACGAGGGAATGAGATCCCACAGGGGGAAGGGACAGTGGAGAGGGATCCCAAAGGAAAGAGGGGCACGGGGGAGGAAGTTGCCACGTGGTAGGGGGACGGGGCAGAGAGATCCCACAGCAGGAAGGGGGACTGGAGAGAGATTCCACAGGGGTGAAGGGGGACACAGGAGGGAGATCCCTCTGGGGGGAATGGGAAGGTGGGGGGGGAGAACCCAGAGGGGGGAAGTGGGACGGGGGAGCAAGATCCCACAGGGGGAAGGGGGCAGTAGAGATGGATTCCACAGGGGTGATTGGGGACGGGGATCAGAAAAGGGGAAAGGGGGAAGGATATCCCCACAGCGGGTAAGGTGGACGGTGGACGGAGAGTACGCAGGTGGGAAGGGGGAGAGAGATCCCACAGGAGGAAGGGGGACGAGGGAGAGAGATCCCACAGGGGGGAAGGTGGACGGCGGAGGGGGATCATACAGGTGTGAAGTTGATCGGGGGAGGGGGATCCCTCAGGTGGATGGGGGATGGCGCAGAGAGATCCCACAGGAGGAACGGGGACGTGGGAGGGAGGTCCCACAGGAGGAAGGGGGACACGGGAGTCAGATCCCACACGGTGGAGAGGGATCCCACAGGGGGGAAGTGGGAGGCGGGAGGGAGTACCCACAGTGGGGAAGGGGGACAGGGGAGGCAAGATCCCACAAGGGGAAGGGGACTTTGGTAGGGAGATCCCACAGGAGGGAAGGGGGACGGGGGAGAGGGATCCCACAGGAGGAACAGGGACATGGGTGGGTGATCCCACAGGGGGAAGGGGGACACGGGAGTTAGAACCCACAGGGGGAAGGGGGACGAGGGAGGGGATCCCACGGGAGTAAAGGGGTTGGGGGTGGGAGATCCCACAGGTGGACGGAGGACGGGGCAGAGAGATCCCACAGGAGGAAGGGGGACGGGGAGGGAGATCCCACAGGAGGATGGGGGATGGGGAAGAGAGATCCCACGGTAGGAAGGGGGATGTGGCAGAGAGATCCCAGAGGAGGAAGGGGGACGGGGGAGAGCGATCCCACAGGGGGTAAGGTGGACGGGGGACGGAGAGTACGCAGGTGGGAAGGGGGAGAGAGATCCCACAGGAGGAAGGGGACGAGGGAGAGAGATCCCACAGGGGGGAAGGAGGACGGCGGAGGGGGATCATACAGGGGTGAAGTGATCGGGGGAGGGGGATCCCACAGGTGGATGGGGAATGGCGCAGAGAGATCCCACAGGAGGAACAGGGACGTGGGAGGGCGATCCCACAGGGGGAAGGGGACACGGGAGTTAGAACCCAAAGGGGGAAGGGGGACGAGGGAGAGGGATCCCACAGGGGGGAAGGGGGACACGGGAGTCAGAACCCACAGGGGAATGGGGGACGAGGGAGAGGGATCCCACAGGGGGGAAGGGGGACGGGGAGAGGGATCCCACAGGGGAATGGGGGAGGGGGATCCCACGGGAGTAAAGGGGTCGGGGTTTGGAGATCCCACAGGTGGACGGAGGACGGGGCAGAGCGATCCCACAGGAGGAATGGGGACGGGGGAGGGAGATCCCACAGGGGGGAAGGTGGACGGGGGAGGGGGATCCCACAGGGGGAAGGGGGACGAGGGAGAGGGATCCCACAGTGGAATGGGGGAGGGGGATCCCACGGGTGTAAAGGGGTCGGGGGTGGGAGATCCCACAGGTGGACGGTGGACGGGGCAGAGAGATCCCACAGGAGGAAGGGGGACGGGGGAGATCCCACAGGAGGAAGGGGGACGGGGGAGAGGGATCCCACAGGGGTGAAGAGGGATGCGGGAGGGAGGTTCCACAGGGGGGAAGGGGGAGGTAGATCCCACAGGAGGAAGGGGGACGGGGGAGAGGGATCCCACAGGGTTGAAGGGGGACGTGGAGAGGGATCCCAAAGGAAAAAGGGGCACGGGGGAGGAAGTTGCCACAAGAGGAAGGGGGACGGGGCAGAGAGATCCCACAGGAGGAAGGGGGAGGGGGATCCCACGGGTGTAAAGGGGTCGGGGGTGGGAGATCCCACAGGTGGTCGGGGGACGGGGCAGAGTGATCCCACAGGAGGAAGGGGGACGTGGGAGGGAGATCCCAAAGGAGAAAGGGGGACACGGGGGTCAGATCCAACAGGGGGATTGGGGATGGTGGAGAGAGATCCCAGAGGGGGGAAGGGGGAGGCGGGAGGGAGAACCCACAGGGGGGAAGGTGGACGGGTGAGCAAGATCCCACAGGGGGATGGGGGACGGTGGAGAGGGATTCCACAGGGGTGAAGGGGGACACGGAAGGTAGATCCCACAGGGGGCAAGGGGGGACGGGGATCCCAAAATGGGGAAGGGGGAAGGAGGAAGGAGGAGGGGGATCCCACAGGGGGGATTGGGTACGGGGCAGAGAGATCCCACAGGAAGAAGCGGGACGGGGAGGAGAGATCCCACAGGAGGAAGGGGGATGGGGCAGAGAGATCCCACAGGTGGATGTGGGACGGGCATGAGAGATCCCCTGGTAGGAATGGGAATGTGGCAGAGAGATCCCACAGGAGAGAAGGGGGACTTTGGTAGGGAGATCCCACAGGAGGGAAGGTGGACGGGGGAGGGGGATCCCACAGGGTGCAAGGGGGACGGGGAAGAGAGATCCCACAGGGGGGAAGGGGGGAGGCGGGAGGGAGAACCCACATGGTGGAAGAGGGACGGGGGAGCAGGATCCCACAAGGCGAAGGGGGACGGTGGAGAGGGATTCCACAGGGGTGAAGAGGGACACGGGAGGGAGATCCCACAAGGGGGAAGGGGGACTTGGATCCCAAAATGGGGAAGTGGGAAGTGGGAGGGGGATCCCACAGGGGGGAATGTGGACGGGGATGGAGATCCCACAGGAGGAAGGGGAACACGGGAGTCAGATCCCACAGGTGAAAGGGGGACTCGGGGTCAGTTCCCACACGGGGATGGGGGACGGTGGAGAGGGATCCCACAGGGGGGAAGGGGGAGGCGGGAGGGAGATCCCACAGGGAGGAAGAGGGACGGGGGATTCAGATTCCCACAGGGGGAAGGAGGACGGTGGAGAGGGATTCCACAGGGGTGACAGGGGACGGGGATCACAAAATGGGAAAGGGGAAAGGGGGAGGGATATCCCACGGGGGGAGGGGGATCCCACAGGGGGGAAGGAGGGACGGGGGAAGCAGGTTCCCACAGGGGGAAGGTGGACGGGGGAGGGGGATCCCACAGGGTGCAAGGGGGACGGGGAAGAGAGATCCCACAGGGGGGAAGGGGGAGGCGGGAGGGAGAACCCACATGGTGGAAGAGGGACGGGGGAGCAGGATCCCACAAGGCGAAGGGGGACGGTGGAGAGGGATTCCACAGGGGTGAAGAGGGACACGGGAGGGAGATCCCACAAGGGGGAAGGGGGACTTGGATCCCAAAATGGGGAAGTGGGAAGTGGGAGGGGGATCCCACAGGGGGGAATGTGGACGGGGATGGAGATCCCACAGGAGGAAGGGGAACACGGGAGTCAGATCCCACAGGTGAAAGGGGGACTCGGGGTCAGTTCCCACACGGGGATGGGGGATGGTGGAGAGGGATCCCACAGGGGGGAAGGGGGAGGCGGGAGGGAGATCCCACAGGGAGGAAGAGGGACGGGGGATTCAGATTCCCACAGGGGGAAGGAGGACGGTGGAGAGGGATTCCACAGGGGTGACAGGGGACGGGGATCACAAAATGGGAAAGGGGAAAGGGGGAGGGATATCCCACGGGGGGAGGGGGATCCCACAGGGGGGAAGGAGGGACGGGGGAAGCAGGTTCCCACAGGGGGAAGGTGGACGGGGGAGGGGGATCCCACAGGGTGTAAGGTGGACGGGGATGAGAGATCCCACGGTAGGAATGGGAATGTGGCAGAGAGATCCCACAGGAGAGAAGGGGGACATTGGTAGGGAGATCCCACAGGAGGGAAGGTGGACGGAGGAGGGGGATCCCACAGGGTGCAAGGGGGACGGGGAAGCGAGATCCCACAGGGGGGAAGGGGGAGGCGGGAGGGAGAACCCACAGGGAGGAAGAGGGACGGGGGAGCAAGATCCCACAGGGGGAAGGGGGACGGTGGAGAGGGATTCCACAGGGATGAAGGAGGACACGGGAGCGAGATCCCACAGGGGGGAAGGGGGAGGTGGGGGGTTGAACCCAGAGGGGGGAAGTGGGATGGGGGAGCAAGATCCCACAGGGGGAAGGGGGACAGTAGAGATGGATTCCACAGGGGTGATTGCGGACGGGGATCACAAAATGGGAAAGCGGAAAGGGGGAGGGATATCCCACGGGGGGAAGGTGGACGGGGGAGGGAGATCCCAGAGGAGGAACGGGGACATGGGAGGGAGATCCCACAGGAGGAAGGGGGACACGGGAATCAGATCCCACTCGGTGAAGGGGGACGGGGGAGCAGGATCCCACAGGGGGATGTGGGACGAGGGAGAGGGATCCCACAGGGGGGAAGTGGGAGGCGGGAGGGTGATTGCGGACGGGGATCACAAAATGGGAAAGGGGGAAGGGGGAGGGATATCCCACAGGGGTGAAGGGTGACGGGGCAGAGAGATCCCACAGTAGGAAGGGCGACGGGGCAGAGAGATCCCACAGGAGGAAGGGGGACGGGGCAGAGAGATCCCACAGTAGGAAGGGCGACGGGGCAGAGAGATCCCACAGGAGGAAGGGGGACGGGGCAGAGAGATCCCACAGGAGGAAGGGGGACGGGGCAGAGAGATCCCACAGGAGAATGGGGGACGGGGAAGAGAGATCCCACGGTAGGAAGGGGGATGTGGCAGAGAGATCCCAGAGGAGAATGGGGGACGGGGGAGAGGGATCCCACAGGGGGAAGGGGGACGGGGGACGGAGAGTACGCAGGTGGGAAGGGGGAGAGACATCCCACAGGAGGAAGGGGGACGAGGGAGAGAGATCCCACAGGGGGGAAGGGGGACGGGGGAGGGAGATCCCACAGGAGGAAGGGGGACGAGGGAGAGAGATCCCACAGGGGTGAAGGTGGACATGGGAGGGAGATCCCACAGGAGGAAGGGGGACGAGGGAGAGAGATCCCACAGGGGTGAAGGTGGACATGGGAATCAGATCCCACACGGGAAGGGGGACGGTGGAGAGGGATCCCACAGGGGGGAAGTGGGAGGCGGGAGGGAGAACCCACATGGGGGAAGGAGGATGGGGGAGGCAAGATCCCACATGGGGAAGGGGGACGGTGGAGAGGGATTCCACAGGGGTGAAGAGGGACACGGGAGGGAGATCCCACAAGGGGGAAGGGGGACTTGGATCCCAAAATGGGGAAGTGGGAAGTGGGAGGGAGACCCCACAGGTGGGAATGTGGACGGGGATGGAGATCCCACAGGAGGAAGGGGGACTCGGGGGTCAGTTGCCACACGGGGATGGGGGACGGTGGAGAGGGATCCCACATGGGGAAGAGGGATGGGGGAGTGGGATTCCACAGGGGTAATAGGGGACGGGGATCACAAAATGGGAAAGGGGAAAGGGGGAGGGGGATCCCACAGGGGGGAAGGAGGACGGGGCAGAGAGATCCCACAGGAGGATGAGGGATGAGGAAGGGAGAACCCACAGGAAGAAGGGAGATGGGGCAGAGAGATCCCACAGGTGGATGTGGGACGGGGATGAGAGATCCCACGGTAGGAATGGGAATGTGGCAGAGAGATCCCACAGGAGAGAAGGGTGACTTTGGTAGGGAGATCCCACAGGAGGTAAGGGGGACGGGGGAGAGGGATCCCACATGGGGATGAGGGATGGGGGAGTGGGATACCACATGGGGGAAGATGGACGGGGGAGGGGGATCCGACAGGGTGCAAGGGGGACGGGGGACGGAGAGCACGCAGGTGGGAAGGGGGAGAGAGATCCCACAGGAGGAAGTGGGACGAGGGAGAGAGATCCCACAGGGGTGAAGGTGGACGGGGGAGGGGGATCACACAGGGGTTAAGTTGATCGGGGGAGTGGGATCCCACAGGTGGATGGGGTACAGGGCAGAGAGATCCCACGGAGGAACGGGGACGTGGGAGGGAGATCCCACAGTAGGAAGGGGGACACGGGAGAGCGATCCCACAGGAGGAAGGAGGACGGGGGAGAGGGATCCCACAGGGGGTAAGGTGGACGGGGGACGGAGAGCACGCAGGTGGGAAGGGGGAGAGAGATCCCACAGGAGGTAAGGGGGACAGGGGAGAGGGATCCCACAGGGGGGAAGGGGGAGGCGGGAAGGAGAACCCACAGGGAGGAAGAGGGACGGGGGAGCAGGATCCCACAGGGGGAAGGGGGATGGTGGAGAGGGATTCCACAGGGGTGATAGGGGACGGGGATCACAAAATGGGAAAGGGGAAAGGGGGAGGGATATCCCACGGAGGGGAGGGGGGTCCCAGAGGGGGGAAGGAGGATGGGGCAGAGTGATCCCACAGGAGGAAGGGGGACGGGGCAGAGAGATCCCACAGGAGAGAAGGGGGACGGGGCAGAGAGATCCCACAGGTGGATGTGGACGGGGATGAGAGATCCCACGGTAGGAATGGGAATGTGGCAGAGAGATCCCACAGGAGAGAAGGGGGACTTTGGTAGGGAGATCCCACAGGAGGTAAGGGGGACGGGGGAGAGGGATCCCACAGGGGGAAGAGGGACAGGGAAGGCAGATCCCACAGGAGGAAGGGGGATGGGGGGAGAGGGATCCCACAGGGGGTAAAGTGGACGGGGGACGGAGAGCACGCAGGTGGGAAGGGGGAGAGACATCCCACAGGAGGAAGTGGGACGAGGGAGAGAGATCCCACAGGGGTGAAGGTGGACGGGGGAGGGGGATCACACAGGGGTTAAGTTGATCGGGGGAGTGGGATCCCACAGGTGGATGGGGTACAGGGCAGAGAGATCCCACGGAGGAACGGGGACGTGGGAGGGAGATCCCACAGTAGGAAGGGGGACACGGGAATCAGATCCCACACGGTGAAGGGGGACGGTGGAGAGGCATCCCACAGGGGGGAAGAGGGAGGCGGGAGGGAGAACCCACATGGGGGAAGGGGGACGGGGGAGGCAAGATCCCACAAGGGGAAGGGCGCGGTGGAGAGGGATTCCACAGGGGTGAAGAGGGACACGGGAGGGAGATCCCACAAGGGGGAAGGTGGACACGGGAGTCAGATCCCACAGGTGAAAGGGGTACTCGGGGGTCAGATCCCACACGATGATGGGGGACGGTGGAGAGGGATCCCACAGGGGGGAAGGGGGTGGCGGGAGGGTGAACCCACAGGGAGGAAGAGTGACGGGGGAGCAGGATCCCACAGGGGGAAGGGGGACAGTAGAGATGGATTCCACAGGGGTGATAGGGGACGGAGATCACAAAATGGGAAAGGGGAAAGGGGGAGGGATATCCCACGGTGGGGAGGGGGATCCCACAGGGGGGAAGGAGGACGGGGCAGAGTGATCCCACAGCAGGAAGGGGGACGGGGCAGAGAGATCCCACAGGAGGATGGGGGACGAGGAAGAGAGATCCCACAGGAGGAAGGGGGATGTGGCAGAGAGATCCCACAGGAGGAAGGGAGATGGGGCAGAGAGATCCCACAGGTGGATGTGGGACGGGGATGAGAGATCCCACGGTAGGAATGGGAATGTGGCAGAGAGATCCCACAGGAGAGAAGGGGGACTTTGGTAGGGAGATCCCACAGGAGGTAAGGGGGACGGGGGAGTGGGATCCCACATGGGGGAAGGTGGACGGGGGAGGTGGATCCCACAGGGGGAAGAGGGACGGGGGAGGGGGATCCCACAGGGTGTAAGGGGGACGGGGAAGAGAGATCCCACAGGAGGAACGGGGACGTGGGAGGGAGATCCCACAGGAGGAAGGGGGACACGGGAATCAGATACCACAGGAGGAACGGGGACATGGGAGGGAGATCCCACAGGAGGAAGGGGGACACGGGAGTCAGATCCCACAGGGGGGATGGGGGACGGGGATCTCAAAATGGGGAAGGGGCAAGGGGAGGGGGATCCCAAAGGGGGGAAGGTGGCATAGAGATCCCAGAGGAGGAAGGGGGATGGGGGAGAGGGATCCCGTGGGAGGAAGATCCCACAGGAAGAAGGGGGAAACGGGGGTCAGATCCCACAGGGGGGATGGGGGACGGGGATCTCAAAATGGGGAAGGGGCAAGGGGAGGGGGATCCCAAAGGGGGGAAGGTGGACGGGGGAGAGGGATCGCACACGGGGGAAGGGTGACGGGGCATAGAGATCCCACAGGGGCAAGGAGGACGGGGGAGAGGGATCCCACAGGGGGGAAGGGGGACGGGGGAGGCAAGATCCCACAAGGGGAAGGGCGCGGTGGAGAGGGATTCCACAGGGGTGAAGAGGGACACGGGAGGGAGATCCCACAAGGGGGAAGGTGGACACGGGAGTCAGATCCCACAGGTGAAAGGGGTACTCGGGGGTCAGATGCCACACGATGATGGGGGACGGTGGAGAGGGATCCCACAGGGGGGAAGGGGGTGGCGGGAGGGAGAACCCACAGGGAGGAAGAGGGACGGGGCAGAGAGATCCCACAGGAGGAAGGGAGATGGGGCAGTGAGATCCCACAGGTGGATGTGGGACGGGGATGAGAGATCCCACGGTAGGAATGGGAATGTGGCAGAGAGATCCCACAGGAGAGAAGGGGGACTTTGGTAGGGAGATCCCACAGGTGGATGGGGTACGGGGCAGAGAGATCCCACAGGAGTAACGGGGACATGGGAGGGAGATCCCACAGGAGGAAGGGGGACGGTAGAGATGGATTCCACAGGGGTGATAGGGGACGGGGATCACAAAATGGGAAAGGGGAAAGGGGGATGGATATCCCACGGGGGGGAGGGGGATCCCACAGGGGGGAAGGAGGACGGGGCAGAGTGATCCCACAGGAGGAAGGGGGACGGGGCAGAGAGATCCCACAGGAGGATGGGGGACGCGGAAGAGAGATCCCACAAGAGGAAGGGGGATGTGGCAGAGTGATCCCACAGGAGGAAGGGAGATGGGGCAGAGAGATCCCACAGGTGGATGTGGGACGGGGATGAGAGATCCCACAGTAGGAATGGGAAAGTTGCAGAGAGATTCCACAGGAGCGAAGGGGGACTTTGGTACGGAGATCCCACAGGAGGGAACGGGAAATGGGGGAGAGAGATCCCACAGGAGAGATGGGGGCTTTGGTAGGGAGATCCCACAGGAGGGAAGCGGGAATGGGGGAGGGAGATCCCACAGGAGGGAAAGGGGTACCGGGGAGGGAGATCCCACAGGAGGGAAGGGGGACAGGGTAAGGTGATCCCCCAGGAGGGAAGAGGGACGGGGGAGGGGCATCCCACAGGTGGGAAGGGGGACAGGGGTGGGAGACGCACAGGAGGAAGGGGGACGGGGGAGGGAGAGCCCACAGAAAGGAAGGGGGACGGCCGAGGGAGATCCCACAGGTGGGAAGGGGGACCGGTTAGGAAGATCCAACAGGAGGGACGGGTGACCGGGGAGGGAGAGCCCACAGGAGGGAAGGGGTACAGGGGAGTGAGATCCCACAGGAGGGAAGGGATACGGGGGAGGGTGAGCACCCAGGAGGGAAGGGGCTCGGGGGAGAGAGATCCCGCAGGAGGGAAGGGGGACGGGGGAGGGATCCCACAGGAGGAAGGTGGACGGGGGTGTGGGATCCCACAGGAGGAAGGGGGATGAGGGAGGATCCCAAAGGAAAAAGGGGCACGGGGGAGGAAGATCCCACAGGAGGAAGGGGGACGCGGGAGGGAGATCCAACAGGTGGACGGGGGACGGAGCAGAGAGATCCCACAGGAGGAAGTGGGACGTGGGAGTGAGATCCCGAAGGAGGAAGGGGGACACGGGAGTCAGATCCCATAGGGGGAAGGAGGAGGCAGGAGGGAGAACCCACTGGGGGGAAGGGGGACGGGGGAGGGAGATCCCACAGGAGGAAGGGGTACGGGGAAAAGTGATCTCACAGGAAGAAAGGAGACGGGGAAGAGAAATCCCATGGGGGGGAAAGTGGATGGGGGAGGGGGATCCCACAGGAGGAAGGGGGACGTGGCAGAGAGATCCAACAGGTGGACGGGGGACGGGGCAGAGAGATCCCACAGGAGGACGGGGAACGGGGCAGAGAGATCCCACAAGAGGAAGGTGGACGTGGGAGGGAGATCCCTCAGGAATGAGAGGGACACGGGAGTCAGATCCCACAGGGGAGAAGGGGGCAGGAGGGAAAACCCACAGGGGGGATGGGGGAAAGGGGAGAGAGATCCCACAGGGGGGAAGGGGTATCCCAAAAGGGGGAAGTGAGATGGGGAAGTGTGATCACACAGGGGGGAAGGGGACAGGGGAGCAAGATCCCACAGGGTGAAGGGGGACGGTGGAGAGGGATTCCACAGGGGTGAAGGGGTCGGGGATCCCTAAATGGGGAAGGGGGAAGGGGGTGGGGTATCCAACGGGGGGAAGGTGGACGGGGGAGGGGGATCCCACAGGGGGGAAGGGGGACGGGACAGAGAAATCCCACAGGAGGATGGGGGACGGGGAAGTGAGATCCCATGGTAGGAAGGGGGATGTGGCAGAGAGATCCCACAGGAGGAAGGGGGACAGGGGAGGCAGATCCCACAGGGGGAAGGGGGACGGGGAAGAGAGATCCCACAGGAGGAAGGGAGATGGGGCAGAGAGATCCCACAGGTGGATGTGGGACGGGGATGAGAGATCCCACGGTAGGAAGGGGGATGTGGCAGAGAGATCCCACAGGAGAGAAGGGGGACTTTGGTAGGGAGATCCCACAGGAGGGAAGGGGGAATGTGGGAGAGAGATCCCACAGGAAGGAAAGGGGTACCGGGGAGGGAGATCCCCCAGGTGGGAAGAGGGACGGGGGAGGGGGATCCCACAGGTGGGAAGGGGGACGGCCGAGGGAGATCCCACAGTTGGGAAGGGGGACGGGTTAGGAAGATCCCACTGGAGGGACGGGTGACCAGGGAGGGAGAGCCCACTGGAGGGAAGGGGTACGGGGGAGAGAGATCCCACAGGAGGGGGGATATGGGGGAGGGAGCCCCCAGGAGGGAAGGGACACAGGGGTGTGAGATCCCACGGGGGGGAAGGTGGACGGGGGAGAGGGTTCCCACAGGAGGGAAGCGGGGCGGGGAAGAGGGATCCCACAGGGATGAAGGGGGACTGGGGTGGGAGATCCTACGGGAGGGAAGGGGGACGGGGGAGTGTGAGCCCTCAGGAGGGTAGCGGGACGGGGAAGGGAGATCCCACGGTAGGAAGGGGGACGGGGCAGAGAGATCCCACAGGAGGATGGGGGACGGGGAAGAGAGATCCCATGGTAGGAAGTGGGATGTGGCAGAGAGATATCACAGGATGAAGGGGGACTGGGGTGGGAGATCCCACAGGAGGGAAGCGGGGCGGGGAAGAGGGATCCCACAGGGGGGAAGGGGGACGGGGGAGGGAGATCCCACAGGAGGAAAAGGGACGGGGAAGAGAGATCCCACAGGGGGGATGGTGGACGGGGCAAGGGGATCCCACAGGAGGAAGGGGGACGGGGGAGGGAGATCCCACAGGAGGAAGGGGGACGGAGCAGAGAGATCCCACAGGAGGAAGGGGGATGGTGGAGGGTGATCACACAGGAGGAAGGGGGACGGGGTAGGGTGATCACACAGGAGGAAGGGGGACGGGCGTGAGATATCCCACAGGAGGAAGGGAACGGGGCCGAGGGATCCCACAGGGTTATGGGGGACGGGGCACAGAGATCCCACAGGAGGAAGAGGGACGGAGCAGAGAGATCCCACAGGAGGAAGGGGGATGGTGGAGGGTGATCACACAGGAGGGAAGGGGGACGGGAGAGAGAGAGCCCACAGGAGTGAAGTGGGACGGTGTAGGGAGATCCCACAGTGGGGAAGGGGGATGGGGGAGCGGAATCCCACAGGAGGGTAGGGATATGGGGGAGGGTGAGCCCCCAGGAGGGAAGGGGCACGGGGGGAGAGATCCCACAGGGGGAAAGGGGGACGGGGGAGCGGGATCCCACAGGAGGAAGAGGGATGGGGAAGAAAGGTCCCAAGGGGGGAATGGGGAAGTGAGATCCAACAGGAGGAATGGAGTTGGTGAAGAGAGATATCTCAGAATTAATGCGGATGGAAAATACAGATCCCACAGGAGGAATGGAGTTGGTGAAGAGAGATATCTCAGAATTAATGCGGATGGAAAATACAGATCCCACAGGAGGTCTGATGATGGGAACAGAGGCCCAACAGGAGGTATGTGGATGAAGAGAGATGGTACAGTTTGAATGGGGCATAGGGTAGAGATCGCACGGGAGGATGTGGGAAGGGGAAGAGATATCCCAGAGGAGGAAGTGGGACGGGGGAGGCAGAACCCACAGTGGGAAGGGGGATGGGGGAGGGTTACCACGGGGGGAAGGGGGACGGGGGAGGGAGAGCCCACAGGAGGGAAGGGGGATGGGGCAGAGAGATCCCACAGGAGGTTGGGGGACGGGGACAAGAGATCCCACAGGAGGTTGGGGGACGGGGATGAGAGATCCCACGGTAGGAAGGGGGATGTGGCAGAGAGATCCCACAGGAGAGAAGGGGGACTTTGGTAGGGAGATCCCACAGGAGGGAAGGGGGAATGGGGGAGAGAGATCCCACAGGAAGGAAAGGGGTACCGGGGAGGGAGATCCCACAGGAGGAAGGGGGACGGGGGAGGGAGATCCCACAGGAGGGAAGGGGGACGGGGGAGGGAGATCCCACAGGAGGGAAGGTGACTGGGGAGGGAGATCCCACAGGTGGGAAGGGGGACGGAGTAGGGAGATCCCACAGGAGGGAAGGGGGATGGGGGAGTGGGATCCCACAGGTGGGAAGGGGGATGGGGGAGTGGGATCCCACAGGTGGGAAGGGGGACACGGGTGGGAGAGCCCACAGGAGGGAAGGGGTACGGGGGAGAGAGATCCCACCGGAGGGAAGGGATACGGGGGAGGGGGAGCCCCCAGGAGGGAAGTGGCACGAGGGAGAGAGATCCCACAGGGGGGAAGGGGGACGGGGGTGGGGTATCCCATAGGAGGAAGCGGGGCGGGGGAGGGGGATCCCACGGGGCGGGGGGAGGCGGGGCGGGGGAGGGGGATCCCACGGGGGGGGGAGGGGCACGGGAGGTGGATCCCACATGAGGAAGGGAGAGGGGGGTGGGAGATCACAGGAGGAAGGGGGACGGGGGAGGGAGATCCCACGGGAGGGAAGGGGGACCGGGGAGGGAGAGCCCGCCAGTGGGAAGTGGGAGGGAGAGCCCACGGGAGGGAAGGGGGACGGGGAAGAGAGATCCCACGGTAGGAAGGGGGATGTGGCAGAGAGATCCCACAGGAGTGAAGGGGGACGTGTCAGGATATCCCACAGGAGGGAATTGGGACGGGGGAAGGAGATCCCACAGGAGGACGGGGAACGGGGGAGGGAGAGACCACAGGAAGGAAGGAGGACACGGATGGGAGACCCACAGGTGGAAAGTGGGACCGGGGAGGGAGAATCCATAGGAGGGAAGGGGGAGGGGGGTGGGAGAGCCCATAGGAGGGACGGGGGAAGGGGCATAGAGAACCCTCAGGAGGAATGAAGAGGGTGTACGGAGATCCCACAGGAGGAAGGGGGATGGTGGAGAGAGATTCCGCAGGGGGAAGGGGGAGCGAGGTCCCGCAGGAGGAAAAGGGATGGGGGAGAGAGATCCCACTGGATGAAGGGGGATTGGGAACAGAGGCCCAACAGCAGGAAGCGGGATGCGGAAGAGAGATACTTCAGGATGCATGTATATGGAAAAGACAGATCCCACAGGAGGAAAGGGGATGTGGAAGAGAGATCCACAAGAGGAAGGGGGATTGGGGAGAGAGATCCCACAGAGTGAAGGGGGATGGGGGAGAGATCCCAAAAGAGGAAGGGGGAAGTGGCAGAGAGATCCCTTAGGAGGGTGGAGGAATGGGAAGAGAAATCCCACAGGAGGTAGGGGGATGGGGGAGAGAGATCCCACAGGAGGAAGGGGGATGGGGAAGAGATCCCACAGGAGGAAGGGGGATGGGGAAGAGAGATACTACAGAAGGAAGGGGGATGGGGGAGAGAGATCCCACAGGAGGAAGGGGGATGGGGCAGAGAGATCCCACAGGAGGAAGGGGGATGGGGGAGAGAGATCCCACAGGGGGAAGGAGGATGGGGCAGAGAGATTCCGCAGGAGGAAGGGGGATGGGGGTGAGAGTCCGACAAGAGTAAGGGGGAAGTGGCAGAGAGATCCCACAGGAGGAAGGGAGATGGAGAAGAGGGATCCCACAGGAGGAAGTGGGATGGGGCAAAGAGATCCCTTAGGAGGGTGGGGGAATGGGAAGAGAAATCCCACAGGAGGAAGGGGGATGGGGGAGAGATCCCACAGGAGGAAGGGGGATGGGGAAGACATCCCACAGGAGGAAGGGGGATGGGGAAGAGAGATACTACTGAAGGAAGGGGGATGGGGGAGAGAGATCCCACAGGAGGAAGGGGGATGGGGGAGAGAGATCCCACAGGAGGAAGGGGGATGGGGCAGAGAGATCACACATGAGGAAGGGGGATGGGGGAGAGAGATCCCACAGGTGGAAAGGGGATGGGGGAGAGAGATCCCACAGGAGGAAGGGGGATGGGGGAGAGAGATCCCACAGGAGGATGGGGATGGGAAGGGAGATCCCACAAGAGGAAAGGATGAGGGAGAGAGATCCCACAGTAGGAAGGGGGATGAAGATCCCACAGGAGGAAGGAGCATGGGGAAGTGAGATCCGACAGGAAGAGGGGGCAAAGGAGCTGAGGACTCACAGGAGGAAGGGGTTAGGAAAGAGAGATCCTTCGGAAGGAAGGGGGATCGGGAAGAGAGATCCCACTAGAGGAAGGGGGATTGGGAACAGAGGCCCAACAGCAGGAAGCAGGATGCAGAAGAGAGATACCTCAGGATGAATGTGTATGGAAAAGACAGATCCCACAGGAGGAAGGGGGATGCGGCAGAGAGATCCCACAGGAGGACGGGGGATGGGGGAGAGAGATACCACAGGAGGAAGGGGATGGGGGAGGGAGATCCCACAGGAGGATGGGGATGGGAAGGGAGATCCCACGAGGAAAGGATGAGGGAGAGAGATCCCACAGGAGGAAGGGGGATGGGGGAGAGAGATCCCACAGGAGGAAGGAGCATGGGGAAGTGAGATCCGACAGGAAGAGGGGGCAAAGGAGCTGAGGACTCACAGGAGGAAGGGGTTAGGAAAGAGTGATCCCTCGGAAGGAAGGGGGATCGGGAAGAGAGATCCCTCGGAAGGAAGGGGGATTGGGAACAGAGGCCCAACAGCAGGAAGCAGGATGCGGAAGAGAGATACCTCAGGATGAATGTGTATGGAAAAGACAGATCCCACAGGAGGAAGGGGGATGCGGCAGAGAGATCCCACAGGAGGGAGGGGGATGGGGGAGAGAGATCCCACAGGAGGATGGGGATGGGAAGGGAGATTCCACAAGAGGAAAGGATGAGGGAGAGAGATCCCACAGGATGAATGTGTATGGAAAAGACAGATCCCACAGGAGGAAGGGGGATGGGGGAGAGAGATTCCACAGGAGGAAGGAGCATGGGGAAGTGAGATCCGACAGGAAGAGGGGGCAAGGAGCTGAGGACTCACAGGAGGAAGGGGTTAGGAAAGAGAGATCTCTCGGAAGGAAGGGGGATCGGGAAGAGAGATCCCACTAGAGGAAGGGGGTTTGGGAACAGAGGCCCAACAGCAGGAAGCAGGATGCAGAAGAGAGATACCTCAGGATACCTCAGGAAAAGACAGATCCCAAAAGAGGAAGGGGGATGTGGAAGAGAGATCCCACAAGAGGAAGGGGGATTGGGGAGAGAGATCCCACAGGAGGAAGGGGGATGCTGAGGAGAGATCCAACAGCAGAAAGGGGGAGTGGCAACAGAGAGCCCAGAGAATGAATGGGGGATGGGAACGTGAGATCCCACAGGTGGTTTGCTACCCGTGCCACGTGCTGGTGAGGCTCGAAATAATGCAGCTAAATACGTGGCTGAGGGGATGGTACATGATGGATGGGTTCATGTTTCTGGACAATTGGGCTTTTTCCAGGGGAGGTGAGACCAGTTCGAATTGGGCAGTTTGCACCTGAACTGGAGGGGAACTAACATCCTTATCAGTAGGCTAGCAAGTTCTGCTCTGGGGGTTTTAAACAAGGTTGCAGGGGGACGGGGCAGAGTTTTAGAGCAGATAGTGATGTGGAGGAGGATAATAGTCTTGCGAGGACTGCCTGTTTCGATGGTTGGTACGTGATAGAAATGTTCTCAGGTGCATCTATTTCAATGCAAGGAGTATTGTGTGTAAGGCAGATGAGTTTAGGGCGTGGATTGGCACATGATGATCTCGACATTATTGCTATTAGTAAGACTTGGTTTGCTGGAGGGGCAGGACTGGCAGCTTCATGTTCCGAGGTTATGTTGTTTCAGACGTGATAGAGGGGGAGGGATGAAAGGGGGAGGAGTGGCATTACTAGTCAGGGGAATCTCACAGCTGTGTGCAGACGGGACAGCCCGGAGGGCTCGTCTACAGAGGCCGTATGGGTGGAGCTGAGGAACGGGAAAGCTGTGACCACACTAATAGGGTATTATTATATACGGCCCAATCGGAGGAGCAAGTCTGTTGAGAGTTAGCACACCAATGTAAGAAACAGAAATTTGTAATCGTAGGGGATTTTAACTTCCCACATATTGACCTGGACTCCCACTCTGTGAAAGGGTTAGATGGCGTGGAGTTTGTCAAATGTGTTCAGGAAAGTTTTCTAAATCAATATATTGAGGTACCAACAAGAGAGGTGCAGTACCTGATCTTTTAGGGAATCAGACAGGTCAGGTGACAGAAGTATGTGTCAGCGAACATTTTGGGTCCAGTGACCATAATGTCATTAGTTTCAAGATAATTATGCATAAGGATAGGACTGGTCTACCAGTTAAGGTTTTGAATTGGAGAAGGGCCAATTTGGTGGAAATGAGAGAGGATCTGGGAAGAGTGGATTGGGATAAGTTGTTTTCTGGTAATGATGTATTCAGTAAGTGGAGTTACTGAACTGCGCTTACATCCTGAGTTTGCTTGTTCCTGCCAGGATTAATGGCAAAGTTAACAGGGATAGGGAACCTTGTTTTTCAAGGGATATTGGCGATCTGGTTAAGTACGTGTTTAGCAGGTACAGGCAACAAGGAACAAATGAGATACTTGAAGAGTATAAAGAATGTAAGGGAATACTAAAGAAGGAAATCAGGAAGGCAAAAAGAAGACATGAGGTTGTGTTGGCAGATAATGTGAAGGTAAACCCGAAGGGTTTCTACAAGTATATTAAGAGTAAAAGGATAGTAAAGGACAAAATTGGTCACCTAGAAGATCAGAGTGGTTGTCTATGTGTGGAGCATCACGAGATGGGGTAGATCTTAAACAGTTTTTTGCGTCAGTGTCTACTTAGAAAACTGGCATAGTGGATATGGAATTAAAGGAAACAAACAGTATTGTCATGGAACGCGGCCAGTGAGTGAGTGGGCCAGTGAAGGAGTGGAAATATGAGGCTTTGACTTGAGAGATTCTGGCAGTTTTGGCAGTTGGACTGTGCAAATCAAGACAACGAAGATTTGAATAGCTCAGACTCAGCAGAAAGCAGCTGATTGACCAAGCAGTTTGAAAAGCTCGAACAAATAAATAGAGGGGTAGCTCAAGCTGAGCGGCCCGTGGAAAGCGGCCAGTGAGTGAGTGGTGATTTGAGGCTTTGACAGGTCTTTACAATGCCTCCTGAGACGGTGATGTGCCTCTCCTGTGAGATGAGGCAGTCTTGGGGGAAATCCCCTCTCCTGCAGAGTCACATCTGCCAGAAGTGCTTGCGGCTGGGCGATCTGGAAGACCGTGTGAGGAATCCGGAGCCGTAGCTGGATGACCTTCGACTCATAAGGGAGAATGAGGCTGCCATAGATGAGAGCTACAGGGAGGTAGTCACACCTAGGCTGCCGGAAGCAGGTCGTTGGGTGACAGTCCGAGGGGGGAAAGCGAAGGAGAGTAGACAGGTAGTGCAGAGCACCTCTGTAGCCATTCCCCTGAATAATAAGTTTACCGTCCTGGATACTGTTGGTGAGGACGACCGACCAGGTGTGAGCCACGGTGGCAGGGCCTGTGGCACTGAGTCTGACCCTGTGGTGTAGAAGGGTGGGACGGAGTGGAGGAGAGCTGTCGTCATTGGAGACTCTATAGTCAGGGGAGCAGAGAGGAGATTTTTTGGACGTGAGAAGGAAACCCGCGTGGTTTGTTGCCTCCCGGGTACCAGGGTCCGGGTTGTCTCTGACAGGGTGCATGACATCCTGGTACGAGAGGGAAAGCAACCAGAAGTCGTGATACATATTGGTACCAACGACATAGGCAGGAAGAGGGATGAGGTCCTGAAGTGTGAGTTTCGGGAACTAGGCAGAAGGCCGAAGAAGAGGACCTCAAGGGTGGTGTTCTCAGGATTGCTGCCAGTACCACGTGATAGTGATGGTAAGAATTGGAGGAGATGGCAGTTGAATGCGTGGCTGAGGAGTTGCTGCAGGGGACGGGGTTTTAGATTTTTGGACCATTGGGATCTCTTCTGGGGAAGGTGGGACCTGTACAGATTAGATGGGTTGCACCTGAACTCGAGGGGGAGCAATATCCTTGCTGGTAGGTTTGCTAGCATGTTTCGGGAGGGTTTAAACTAATTTGCAAGGGGGATGGGACCCAGAGCGATAGAGCAGTGAAGAAACTGCATGGAGTAAAGCCAGATCTGACACATAGAGAGGCTTTGAGGAAAGAGCAGCAGAATAAAGGGTATAAAGGCAGTAAGGTTGAAGGGCTAAAGTGCATGTACTTCAATGCAAGAAGAATCAGGAACAAAGGTGATGAACTGAGAGCTTGGATACATATGGAATTATGATGTAGTGGCCATTATGGAGACTTGGCTGGCACCAGGACAGGAATGGATTCTCAATATTCCTGGATTTCAGTGCTTTCAAAGGGATAGAGAGGGGGGAAAATGGCAGGACGGGTGGCATTACTGGTCAGGAATACTATTACAGCTACAGAAAGGGTGGGTAATATAGCAGGATCCTCTTTTGATTCAGTATGGGTGGAAGTCAGGTACAGGAAGCAAGCAGTTACTCTACCGGGGTATCCTACAGGCCCCCAGGTTGCAGCAGAGATACCGAGGAGCAGATTGGGAGGCAGATTTTGGAAAGGTGCAAAAATAACAGGGTTGTTATCATGGGTGACTTTAACTTCCCTAATATTGATTGGCACTTGATTAGTTCCAAGGGTTTAGATGGGGCAGAGTTTGTTAAGTGTGTCCTAGATGGATTCCTGTCTCAGTATGTTGACAAGCCGACGAGGGGGAATGCCATACCAGATCTAGTATTAGGTAACGAACCGGGTCAGGTCAGAGATCTGTCAGTGGGTGAGCATCTGGGGGACAGTGACCACCGCTCCCTGGCCTTTAGCATTATCATGAAAAAGGATAGAATCAGAGAGGACAGGACAATTTTTAATTGGGGAAGGACAAATTATGAGGCTATAAGACCAGAACTTGCGGGTGTGAATTGGGATGATGTTTTTGCAGGGAAATGTACTATGAACATGTGGTCGATGTTTAAGGATCTCTTGCAGGATGTTAGGGATTAATTTGTCCAGCTGAGGAAGATAACGAATGGTAGGGTGAAGAAACCATGGGTTACAAGTGAAGTGGAAAATCTAGTCAGGTGGAAGAAGACAGCGTACACGAGGTTTAGGATGCAAGGATCAGATGGGTCTATTGAGGAATATAGGGTAGCAAGAAAGGAGTTTAAGAAGGGGCTGATAAGAGCAAGAAGGGGGCATGAGAAGGCCTTGGCGAGTAGGGTAAAGGAAAACCCCGAGGCATTCTTCAATTATGTGAGGAACAATAGGATGACAGGAATGATGGTAGGACCGATTAGAGATAAAAGTGGGAAGATGTGCCTGGAGGCTGTGGAAGTGAGCGAGGTTCTCAATGAATACTTCTCTTCGGTATTCACCACTGAGAGGGAACTTGATGACGGTGAGGACAATATGAGTGAGGTTGATGTTCTGGAGCACGTTGATATTAAAGGAGAGGAGGTGTTGGAGTTGTTAAAATACATTAGGACGGATAAGTCCCCGGGGCCTGCCGGAATATTCCCCAGGCTGCTCCACGAGGCAAGGGAAGAGATTGCTGAACCTCTGGCTAGGATCTTTATGTTCTCGTTGTCCAGGGGAATGGTACGGGAGGATTGGAGGGAGGCGAATGCTGTCCCCTTGTTCAAAAAAGGTAGTATGGATAGTCCAGGTAATTATAGATCAGTGAGCCTTACATCTGTGGTGGGAAAGCTGTTGAAAAGGATTCTTAGAGATAGGATCTATGGGCATTCAGAGAATCATGGTCTGATCAGGGACAGTCAGCATGGCTTTGTGAAGGGCAGATCGTGCCTAACAAGCCTGATAGAGTTTTTTGAGGAGGTGACCAGGCTTATAGATGAGGGTAGTGCAGTGGATGTGATCTATAAGGATTTTAGTAAGCATTTGACAAGGTTCCACACGGTAGGCATTGGATCCAAGGAAGTTTGGCCAGGTTGATTCAGAATTGGCTTGCCTGCAGAAGGCAGATGGTCATGGTGGAGGTAGAACAATCAGATTGGAGGGTTGTGGCTAGTGGAGTCCTGCAAGGATCTGTTCTGGGACCTCTTCTTTTTGTGATTTTTATTAACGACATGGATGTGGGGGTAGAAGGGTGGGTTGGCAAGTTTGCAGACAACACAAAGGTTGGTGGTGTTGTAGACAGTGTAGACGATTGTCGAAGATTGCAGAGAGACATTGATAGGATGCAGAAGTGGGCTGAGAAGTGGCAGATGGAGTTCAACCCGGAGAAGTGTGAGGTGGTACACTTCCGAAGGACAAACTCCAAGGCAAAGTACAACGTAAATGGCAGGATAGTTGGTAGTGTGGAGGAGCAGAGAGATCAGGGGATACATGTCCACAGATCCCTGAAAGTTGCCTCACAGGTAGATCGGGTAGTTAAAAAAGTTTATGGGGTGTTAGCTTTCATAAGTCAAGGGATAGAGTTTTAGAGACGTGATGTAATGATGCAGCTCTATAAAACTCTAGTTAGGCCACACTTGGAGTACTGTGTCCAGTTCTGGTCACCTCGCTATAGGAAGGATGTGGAAGCATTGGAAAGGGTACAGAGGACATTTATCAGGATGCTGCCTGGTTTAGAGAGTATGGATTATGATCAGAGATTAAGGGAGCCAGGGTTTACTCTTTGTAGAGAAGGAGGATGAGAGGAGACATGATTGAGGTGTGCAAGATATTAAGAGGAATAGACAGAGTGGACAGCCAGCGCTTCTTCCCCAGGGCACCACTGCTCAGTACAAGAGGACATGGCTTTAAGGTAAGGGGAGGGAAGTTCAAGGGGGATATTAGAGGAAGGTTTTTCACTCAGAGAGTGGTTGGTGCGTGGAATGCACTGCCTGAGTCAGTTGTGGAGGCAGATACACTAGTGAAGATTAAGAGACAACTAGACAGGCATATGGAGGAATTTAAGGAGGGGGGTTATATGGCAGGCAGGTTTTGAGGGTCGGCACAACATTGTGGGCCGAAGGGCCTGTAATGTGCAGTACTATTCTATGTTTTATGGAACATATAGAGATTAAAGAGGAGGAGGTGCTTACTGCCTTACAGCAAATAAAGGTAAATAAATCCCCCAGGCCTGACATGATATTTTCTCGGACCTTGAGACAGACTCGTGTAGAAATTGCAGGGGTCCTGGCAGAAATAATTAAAATGTCCTTCGCCACAAGAGCGGTGCCGGAGGATTGGAGGGTAGCTCATGTTGTTCCGTTGTTTGAAAAAGTCTCCAAAAGTGCACCAGGTAATTACAGGCCAGTGAGCCTAACATCGGTGTTAGGTAAATTATTGGAAGGTGTTCTGAGAGATCGGATATACAAGGAGTTGGACAACCAAGGGCTGATTAAGGATAGTCAGCATGGCTTTGTTCATGGCAGATCGTGTTTAATGAATCCTGTAGAGTTTTTCGAGGAGGTTACCAAGAATGCACATGAAGGAAAGGCTGTGGATGTTGTCTACATGAACTTTAGTAAGGCTTTTGACAAGGTCCCACATGGGAGGTTAGTTCAGAAGGTTCAGACAGTAGGTATCCATGGAGAGTTTGTAGATTGGATTCAAAATTGGCTGTGTGTGAGAAGACAGAGAGTCTTAGTGGATCATTGCTTCTGAGACTGGAGGCCTGTGACTAGTGGTGTGTCTCAGGGATCTGTGTTGGGACTATTGTTGTTTGTTGTCTATATCAATGTACTAGATGATAGTGTGATAAGTTGGATCAGCAAGTTTGCTGATGACACTAAGATTGGAGGCGTTGCGGACAGCGAGGAAGACTTTCAAAGCTTGCAGAGGGATCTGCACCAACTGGCAACATGGGCCAGAAAATGGCAGATGGAAATTAATGCAGACAAGTGTGAGGTGTTCCATTTTGTAAGGACAAATCAAGGTAGGACATAGACAGTAAAGGGTAGGGCACTGAGGAATGCGCAGGAAGAAAGGGATCTGGGAGTTCAGATACATAATTCCCTGAAAGTGGTGTCACTGGGAGACAGGGTTGTAAAGAAGGCTTTTGGCATCCGGGCATTCATAAATCAAAGTTGAGTATAGGAGTTGGAAAGTTATGGTGAGGTTGTACAAGACATTGGTGAGGCCAAATTTGGAGTATTGTGTGCAGTTCTGGTCACTGAACTATAGGACCGATATCGGTAAGACTGAAAGTGTGCAGAAAAGATCTGCGAGGATGTTGCTGGCTCTTCAGGAGTTGAGTTACAAGGAAGGATTGAACAGGTTAAGACTTTATTCCTCGGAGCGCAGAAGAATGAGGGGAGATTTGATAGAAGTTTACACAATTACGAGGGGAATAGACAGGGTAGATGCGAATGGGCTCTTTCCACACAGATTAGGAGAGATAAATTACAAAAGGACTTTGCTTCAGGGTGAAAGGGGAAAGGTTTAGGGGGAACGTCCTCTCTCAGAGAGTTGTGAGAATGCGGAACGAGCTGCCATCTGATGTGGAAAATGCGGACACACTGTTAGATTTTAAGAATAAATCTGATAGATGCCTGGATGGGAGAGGTCTGGAGGGCGATGGACTGGGTGCAGGTCAATGGGACTAGCGGAATAAAGTTTTGGCACAGAGCAGAAGGGCCGAATGGCTTGTTTTCTATGTTGTAGTGTTCTATGATTTTACGATTCTATGAAGGAATATGGGGAGGTCAGTTGCCACAGGAAGAAGGGGGATGGGGAAGAGAGATCCCACAGGTGGAAGGGGGATGGTGTAGAGAGATCCGACTGGAGGTAAGGGGATGGGGAAGATAGATTCCACAGGAGGAAAGCGGAATGGGAAGGGATACCACTGGAGGGAAGGGAATGGGGAAGAGAGAACTTTCAGGAGGAAGGGGGATGGGGAAGAGAGATCTGACAGGAGGAAGGGGGATGTGGAAGATAGATCCCACAGGATGAAATGGGAATGGGAAGGGATACCACTGGAGGGAAGGGGATGGGGAAGAGAGAACCTAGAGGTGGAAGGGGAATGGGGAAGAGAGATCCCACTGGAGGAAGGGGGATGGGGAAGAGAGAACCCATAGGTGGATGGGGGATGGGGAAAAGAGATCTGAGAGGAGGAAGGGGGATGAGGCAGAGAGATCGCACAGGAGGAAGGGGGATTGGAAGAGAGATCCGAAAGGAGGAAGGGGAATTTTTGTACGCGTGTGTTGGGTCTGAACAGAGACCCAGAGGAGATACGGCCTCGCTCTCTGTGTATCTGGTAGTGAGCAAAGTCACAAACAGGAAAGAGCAGGGGAGGGCAATCTCACAATGGTATTTCTTTCCTTCTCACTGGGACCGTCTGCAGACGGCCTCTTGTCCCTCACCGGGAAGGGGGTGTGAATCTTTGACCCATCTGCTGCAGTCAGTGTCGGTCTGGGTGTCAGTAACAGTGAGAAGGAACATTGTCAATGGACGTGTCACAGGCAGCAGGAAACACGGCCATTCCTGTGATTTACTACCATTAAACCAATGGCCGTTGTTCACTGATCTGATGAAGTCTCCAACATCCCTTCACAAGGAACCACAGAACCCTCCTGTCCTTGGGGAATTGCTGACCGATCCCCTGGGCATTTGTCACAATTCTTCACAATCTGATTTAACACAGTTTAACCCAAATCTCTTTACATTGAAATGACACAATAGAACAGTTTCACAGTTCCGAGTGAGAGATAAATCAAGTTACCTCAACTCCTGGCACTTGTGCAGCCCGGGTCCCAGCCGCTGGATTCCCTCACACTGAATGTGGCAGTTCCCCAGGTCGAGGTGTTTTATTGTATCACAGAATCCGATGACATGAGACAGGACCGCGCAGTCAATCGGGGTCAGTGTCATTCCACGGAATGAAAGTGTTTCCACAGATCCCAGTGTTTCCTGAGCCAGTCTACGATTCTGAGACTCAAACAGGTAGTGCAATGTGTTCAGGAGGCTCCTTTTACCAGCTTCACTCCATGTGTTTCCACTCTGTCGTTTAACCTCCTCCTTCACCCAGTCAATCACCCGGCAGGTTGTTTCATGAGGAAATGGACCCAGAAACTCCACCAGGCCCCGAGCTGTCATTGGAGAGGAGAGACCAGCAACAAAACGGAGAAATATCTCAAATCGCCCATCTGTCGTGTTGTGGGCTTCAGTGAGGAATTTCAGGATATCCCCTGGATGTGGATTCAGAAATTGTGCGACTGCAGCTACAAACTCTTGGATGGTGAGGTGTGGGAATGTGTACACCACGCTGCAGGCAGAATCCTCTCTCTCCAAAAGCTCCATCAGGAACCCAGACAGGAACTGGGAAGGCTGAAGATTGTACTTGATCAAATCTCCATCTGTAAACACAATCTTCTTCCCGGACACTCCTCTGAAGGCCATCTGACCAACCCTGAGTAACACATCGCGGGGTCTCTCAATCTCACGGCCGTGGTTTTTCAGGATGTTGTAAATATAGTAGGAGTACAGTTGGGTGATGGTCTTGGGAACTCGCTGTGGGTCCCTGACTCTTTGTGTGAAGAAAGGGCCTAGTGCCAGAGCGAGGATCCAGCAGTAGGAGGGGTTGTAGCTCATGGTGTACAGGATCTCGTTCTCCTTCACATAATTGAAAACAGCTTCCGCCACCGTCTGATCTTCAAAATGTCTGATGAAATATTCCTTCCGTTCCTCATCAACAAATCCCAGGATTTCAGCCCGGACACTGATATCCGCCTTTTCCAATAAATGTAAAGCAGTGGGGCGCGTGGTCACCAGCACTGAACACCCTGGGAGCAGCTTGCCCTGGATTAAACTGTACACAATGTCCGACACTTCACACTTCCACTCGGGATCTGGGCACTGGTGCTTGGGATCTGTATCTCTCCGACTGTCCGCAAAATCGATTTTGTGTTTGAATTCATCTAAACCATCGAATATAAACAGCAATCCCTGTGGGTTCTTCCAGACTTCTCTCAGGATATTCCCAAAGTAAGGATACTGATCCAGAATCAGTTCCTTCAGGTTTATTCGACAGTCAATACTGTTTAAATCTCGGAATTTGAAACTGAAGACAAACTGGAACTGTTGGTATATTTTCCCCATGGCCCAGTCATAAACAATCTTTTGTACCATCGTTGTTTTCCCGATCCCCGGGACTCCGGCCACTTCTGCTGAACTCCCAGATTTGGATTTACTCCGGGAAAAGCTGCTCTGGAATAACTGATCGGTACGGATTTTTTCCAGCTGACTGCGGAGTTGTTTCTCTCTATAATCCTCATGGTCTCTGCCTCTTGCCAGCAGCTCATGTTCCACCAGTGTCCGATCTCGAACAGTAGAAATGACCGTGAGCTCAGCGTATCGATCAGCCAGCTGGAAAACCTTCACCTTCTCCGTCATCAGGATCGTGTTCACTCTCAGTGTTTCAGTTCGTGTCCGCAGAGTCTCCTTGTGTTTCTGTTGGACATCTTCCATGGGAACAGAGAACATACTCAAAACGTTAAACGGCTCATCTGACAAAGAACTTTATAACTGTATTTCAGCATTCAGTGTTTGACATTACATGAATAAATTCAATGCTACCATGGATATTAGGACAGAAAGTAAATTTTTTTTTCACAGACACGGAATTGACAGCAATGGATGTCCCGGAAAATATCCAATCCTCACGTTCTGGTTCTGGTTATTTGTGAAGGTGAACATTCCCCTGATTGCACTTTCTGAGGATGCTTAAACAAGCATCACTCCCCACTAACATCTTAACTACATTCTACAGAGGCGTGCTTGAGAGTGTGCTGACCTTTTGCATCACAGCCTGGTACTCCAGCTGCAGTGCTGCCGACAAAAAAGCCTTGCAGGGTGTGGTTAGGGGAGCAGAGAAGGTTATTGGGGTCTCCCTGCCTTCTTCCAAGACCTCTTTCAGAGTCGATGCCTCCAGAAGAAACGGGACATCATTAAAAAACCCTCACACCCTCTCCATGAACTGTTTGTTCTTCAGCCATCAGGTAAACGTTACAGGAGCATCAAAACTAAAACCACAAGGCTACTAAACAGCTTCCTCCCACAGGCAGTCAGACTGCTAAATAGCTGCTCTATCTGACTCTCCTTTGGACATTTTTAACTTGCACCGGACACTTACAACTTGATTTAAAGCAACATGTGGCTGTTGTGTTTTATTATTTATTGTTGTGTTTATTATTTAGTGTTGTGTTGGTTATGTTATGATTGCACTGCTCCTGGGAACCGCTGTCTCATTTTACCCTGCAGAGCTCATGTACGATTGGAACGACAATAAAGTTTTTGAATCTTGAATATCCTATTGCATTCCTGACTGCACCTCCCGTTACAACAACATTTCACTATATTTAAAGCATTGTTTGACCCATTAACAGAAGATGTTAATGTTGATCTGGTTTGGAACTATGGAGAGCAGGACACTGTGCATTTTGGCAAGGCTGCACACTGGGGAGTCACAGGTGTCCACTGTTCTTGAATCAAAACAGGAGCAGAATACCCGGGAAATACTCAAGTCTGGCAGCGTCTGGGGAGAATCACAGTGAAGTTGCGGATCGATAACCCATCAGAATGACAGAGATGAAAATGGGTAGTTTTCAATCGCAGTGATGGAGGATTGATGGAAAGGAATCTCTGTTTTTGGAAGAAGCCACAAGGGTTTGTCTCAGTGATGTACATCGTGTCTGTGGGAGAGGGTGGTGAAGTCTTGGCAACTGCTACTCATCAGTCTTGCTGTGGGGGTGTGGGGCGCTGTCTTAGGAGGCCTCCGTCTGTCAGAGTTGACCATGGATGTCCTGCCCCTGCAAGCCGGGACACTCCGATATGGAGAGGAAGCTTCTGCCGATGTAGCAAGCTCCCTCTCTCCATGCATCTGATGTACTCAAAGGAACGACATAGACTGACACAGCTTGGCACCAGAGGTGTCGCAGGAGATGCCAGTCTGCGTTGAACACCATTTAACACTGACTCAGGGACTCCAGCTCCAGGCTTTTCCCACTGGGTTTACTCCCAAACTCTTCCCCATGAGGGGTTACAGTTACAAGGCAGTGGAGTTTTGAGATCAGAGTTTTCTTGTTCCTGGGTGAGCTGTCAATCACAGCCAACAAGTCCCATCTGCCCAAAGTGACTGGTTGTAAGGCACCAGTAACCCACCTCTGCCCCTTCTCCTGTCAGAAGAAACGCTTCCACCGGGATTAGTGGCTAAACCGCACGTGAAGGCCAAGAGCTGGACAGAGGCTACTCGCCAATGGGAGCATTTAATAGGTTGTGGCAGCTCATCCGTACTGTCACCCCCCTCCCCCCCCCGGTTATAACAATCTTAAGCAACCGAGGGGCGCTGTATTATTGACAATGAATCGGTAAATTGGTTTATTATTGTGACATGCACCACTGTAAAATGGAAAACTTTTCTGCATGCGATCCAAATAGATCATTACATCACATCGGTGCAATGAGGTTGTACAAGGAAAAATGGAACAGAACAGTTCAGGGAAACAGTGTTTCAGTTGCCGAGAAAATGCAGTGCAGGCAGACGATAAGGTAGAAGGCCAAAGGATCATTGGGAGGTCAGCGTTGAGTTTTTTTGGGACTATGTTCCTAAACTGTAGAATTCAACAGCTTAAACTACAGTACTGTGCAGAAGTCTGAGGTGTATATTAGGACTGACACATTCTGTCTTTTGTTTTCTAGTTTGCACTTTATCCCGTTGTGATGCGGTTTGAACGGCATCGTCTGGATGAAAGGTGCTTTATAAATAAGTCATTATTATTGTTATTATTATTAATATTATTATTATTATTATTATTATTATTATTATTATTATTATTATTATTATTATTATTATTATTATTATTATTATTATTATTATTATCTTAGCCTAAACTGGTAAAACTTGAGGTACAGGCATAGCCAAGCACACACATGTCTCAATTGATAGGAGATTTCAGACTATTCTCGTGGTGTATAGTGTTACGGGTTTTCGAAGATTTACACAAGTATCGCCGTATGGGCCTAATTTATTAACACTATTCTGTAAAGCCTTTAGGATGATACCAGTTATCGATATTACGATTGGGATAAATAATACCCTGTTCGCGTTCCATAGTCTTTCATTTTGCCCTTTCAATTCAACATATTTCTGGTTTTGTTTTTACTAATTCATTTCCGTAAGTTATGTGTGTTTGGAATGGCTATATAGATTTAAAAAGTTGCTTTTGCTTGTTTATCCTGTAAAATGACATGCGAACGCATTATCATGAATTATCCGACCTGAAATCAGGATCGGACGCAGTATGATATGAAGTACTCTAACTCTAAAAGTGGAGCAGGCTTGTACTTATTGTAGGTTATCGTGTTTTTCATCAGTTGTAGTTCAAGCAAGATTTTTGGGAATGTTTTCCACCACTTGATTGTGCTTGTGCAAGTCATGAGATTCAGTTAAATTACTGCAGGATGCTGTAAAGTGTTGGATTGTTTCTGGTTTCTCTTGTAATTTTCAGCATTCATCATCCTGAATGTATTGGTCCTTTATTCTGTATTATTGATAACTACATGTGTCATCAACCTTGTCCTGTATTGCTACAGTGATCTCTTCTGTTTCTGGGAAGAGGTCTCCAACTCTGAGCCAGGGGCTCGAAGCTTCCTTGTCGGCATCTAATCGGCTCAGATCGTGTGGATGTCCTCCGTGAGGAGTCAGACTCTTCCATCGGTTAACGTTTTCTACTATTATGACAGTTTCTTCATTTTTATGGGTTATGCTTTTCACTTACGGTCAGTGATATGTACCCTTTATCAGAATTGCATATGCGTGTATGGAGTGCTGAATCCTGCTTGCGGTATGAAAGTGTGTCAATAGAGCTAATTGTGGATTTCAGAAAAGGCAAGATGAGGGAACACGACACACCAGTCCTCACAGAGGGATCTGATGTGGAAAGAGTGAGCAATTTCAAATTCCTGGCTGTCAATATCTCCGAGTATCTAACCTGGACCCAATATATCGATGCAGCTACAGAGAAGGCACAACAGTGGCTACATTTCATCAGGAGTTTCCAACATCACTTGAATATTTCTACAGATGTAACTTGCAGAGCATTGTAACTGTCTGCATCACCGTCTGGTTCACAAGGAACGGAGTAAGGTGCACACTCAATGATTCAGGAGCAACTTCTCCTCTACCATGCAGCTTCCGAATGGACATTGAACCCATCGATACTGCCTCACTAATCTCTTTTTAAATTTCTATTTCTGCACTACATATTTAGTTTAATATTTCATATAATCACACAGACATGCACAGCTATATATGTTCAACTTCCAGGCCCTGAAGCCACTTCGCTGCTCAGCCAGATCCACCGTCTGACAGGCCACATGTCTCGCATGGATAACTCCAGGTTACCGAAAGCAGTACTCTACGGAGAACTCTCTCAGGGCAAGAGAGATCGTGGTGCCCCGCGCAGGAGGTACAAGGGCCAAATTAAGCAGAGGCTCTCTCAGGCAAATATGGAGGTCAATGGGTCGCAGCCGCTGATCCACGGAAAAGCCAGGAATTCTGAGGAACCCAGAAGAGGGAGTGCTGAAAAGAAGAGGGGATGCAAGAAGGATCCAACTACCGAAGCGCCTGCATCCCAGCTGTCCCTCTGTCCCAACTGCTCCCGAGTCCACAGATCCAGAATTGGCCCCTACCGTCACCAACAATCGTGTCGTCATCCAGTACCACCCCACCCCCTCACAGACACACACACACACACACACACACACACACACACACACACACACACACACCTATTTGGGAAGAGAACAGGATTTAGGGTATGTTTCATGATCATTAATGCTTGGTGGAACCCCGGAATGTCCATGCCCTCAAACCCTTTTGTTCCCCGGATCTGGAGTACCTGGTGCTGCTGTGTAAACCTTTCCGGCTGCCAAGGGAGTTCCCGGCTGTTATTATCACAGCTGTGTAATAACAACATCCCCCGGTTGTGTGTTATTGTCACAGAGAGGGGATGATTTCCTTCAGAAATCGGTCAGGACTTTCCAAACCACAAAATTTGTACCAACAGTTCCGTGTGAACAGCACTTGCCGTGTGACTGACTGCTTACATTGCCGGTGATCAGCAGGAGCTCAAGAAATTCAGCTCCGATCTGTGCAAAGTCATCCAGGCAGCGAAACGACAATACAGAGATCGTATTCAGGCACAGCTCTCCACCAACAACACACACAGCTTATGGCAAGCTCTGCACCCCAATGCAGACTTCAGAGCTAAGTGCAGTGGTGCTGCCAACATCGCTGCCTGTCTCCCAGAGGATCTAAGTCTCTTTACGTTCGGTTCGATATCGCCAACACTGAGACCCCGGGAAGAGCCGACAAAGCGACCTGCACATTGGTCATCTCTGAGGCTGAAGTTCGCAGGTGTTTCCAACGAGTGGACAGTCACAAGCCTGCGGGACCGGACGGCATCCCAGGGCGGGTACTCAGGATGCGCGCGGCACAACCGGCAGGTGTATTTACGGATATTTTTCATCTCACCCTCTCCCAGTGTAGAGTTCCCTCCTTCTTCAAATCATCCACCATTGTTCCTGTACCTAAAACAATTAAGGCAACGTGTCTGAACGACTGGCGTCCTGTCGCACTCACCTCAATAATAAGCAAATGCTTTGAGAGACTGGTCAAGGACTGCATCTGCAGCTTGTTACCACCCACACTGGACCCCCTACAATTCCCCTACCGACACAACCGATCAACAGATGACACAACAGCCACTGCTCTGCACACCTCCTTAAACATCTGGAGAAGAGGGATGCTTGTGTGAGAATGATGTTATTAGACTACAGTTCAGCATTCAATACCATCATTCCCTCCAGGCTTGACAAGAAGCTCAGAGACCTCGGCCTTCACCCTGCCTTGTGCAGCTGGGTCCTGGACTTCCTGTCAGATCACCAGCAAGTGGTAAGAGTGGGCTCCCTCACCTCTGCCCCTCTGACCCTCAACACAGGAGCCCCTCAGGGCTGTGTCCTAAGCTCCCTCCTTTACTCTCTGTATGCGCGTGACTGTGTCGCTACCCACAGCTCCAATCTGCTAGTTAAATTTGCTGAGGATACTATATTTATTGGCCAAATCTCAAATAACAACGAGGCAGCCTACACAGAAGAAGTCACCACCCTGACACAGTGTTGACAAGAAAACAACTTCTCCCTCAATGTCGCAAAAACAAAGGAGCTGGATGCAATGTTTCAAAGACAAGAGGAATGGAGACGGGCCAACCCCTATTGACATCAATGGATCTGGGGTTGAGAGAGTGAACAGCTTCAAGTTCCTCGGCATTCACATCACTGAGGACCTCACGTGGTCTGTACACATCAACTGTGTGGTGAAAAAGGGCACAACAGCACCTCTTTCACCTCAGATAGAACCATAGAACATTACAGCACAGAAACAGGCCTTTTGGCCCTTCTTGGCTGTGCTGAGCCATTTTTCTGCTTAGTCCTACTGACCTGCACCTGGCCCATATCCCTCCATACACCTCTCATTCATATACCTGTCCAGGTTTTTCTTAAATGTCAAAAGTGAGACCGCATACACAACTTCATCTGGCAGTTCATTGCACACTCCCACCACTCTCTGTGTGAAGAAGCACCTTCCCCAATGTTCCCTTTAAACTTTTCCCCCCTTCACCCTTAAGCCATGGCCTCTGTTTTTTTTTTCTCCCCTTGCCTCAGTGGTAAAAGCCTGCTCGTATTCCCTCTATCTATACCCATCATAGTTTTATACACCTCTCTCAAATCACCTCTCATTCTTCTACATGCCAGGGAATAAAGTACTAACCTATTCAAACTTTCCCTGTAACTCAGTTTCTCAAGTCCTGGCAACATCTTTGTAAACCTTCTCTGCACTCTTTCAACCTTATTAATATCATTCCTGTAATTAGGTGACCAAAACTGCATACAATACTCCAAATTCGGTCTCACCAATGTCTTATACAACCTCACCATTACATTCCAACTCTTATACTCAGTACTTTGATTTATAAAGGCCAATTTACCAAAAGCTCTCATTACGACCCTATCTACTAATGACGCCACTTTTAGGGAATTATGTATCTATACTCCCAGATCCCTCTGTTCTACTGCCCTCATCAGAGTCCTACCATTTACCTTGTATGTTCTAACTTCCGAAGTGCAATACCTTCCGAAGTGCAATACCTCACACTTGTCCGCATTAAACTCCATCTGCCGTTTTTCAGCCCATTCCTCCAACTGGTCCAAATCCCTCTGCAAGCTTTGAAAACTTTCCTCACTGTCCACTACACTTCCAATCTTTGTATCATCAGTGAATTTGCTGATCCAATTTGCCAGATTCTCATCCAGATCATTGAGATAGATGACAAATAACAATGGATCCAGCACTGATCCCCGTGACACATCACTAGTCACAGGCCTCCACTCAGAGTAGCAATCCTCCACTACCATTCTCTGGCTTCTTCCATTGAGCCAATGTCTAATCCAATCTACTACCTCTCCATGTATACCTAGCGACTGAATCTTCCTAACTAACCTCCCATGCGGGACCTTGCCAAAGGCCTTACTGAAGTCCATGTATACAACATCCACTGCTTTCCTTTCATCCACTTTCCTGGTAACTTCCTCGATAAATTCTAATAGATTGGTTAAACATGATCCATCACGCACAAAGCCATACAGACATTTTTTTAATAAGTCCCTGTCTATCCAAATACCTGGAGATCCTATCTCTTAGTCCAATAATTTACCTACTATGGATGTCAAACTTACTGGCCTATTATTTCACGGCTTACTTTTTGAGCCTTTTTTAAACAACAGAACTACTTGAGCTATCCTCCAATCCCCTGGCACACGATCCGTGGATATCGACATTT
The DNA here is from genome assembly GCF_030144855.1 of Hypanus sabinus. NCBI lineage: Eukaryota > Metazoa > Chordata > Chondrichthyes > Myliobatiformes > Dasyatidae > Hypanus > Hypanus sabinus. The sequence goes on from NW_026779836.1 coordinate 38,157, forward strand.
TAAATATTTTTGCCAGGGCCCCTGCAATTTCAACATTAGTCTCCTTCAAGGTCCGATGGAATACCCTGTCAGGTACTGGGGATTTATCTACTCTGATTTGCCTCAAGACAGCAAGCACCTCCTCCTCTTTAATCTGTATAAGTTCCATGATCTCCCGACTTGTTTGCCTTGTTTCCATAGACTCCTTTCTAGTTTCCTTAGTAAATACAGATGCAAAATACCTATTTAATATCTCTCCCATTTCTTTTGGTTCCATACATAGCCGACCACTTTGATCTTCAAGAGGATCAATTTTATCCCTTATTATCCTTTTGCTGTTAACATACCTGTAGAAGTTATTAAAATTATCTTTTACCCTGAGCAAGCTCATGTCCTCTTTTAGCCCTCCTGATTTATTTCTTAAGTATTTTCTTACTCTTTTTATACTCCTCAAGCATCTTATTTCCTCCGTGTTGCCTATACATGTTATACGTCTCGCTTCTTCTTTATCACAGTTCCAATATCCCTCGATAACCAAGGCTCCTTATTCTTATTCATTTTGCCTTTAACCCTGACAGGAACATACAAACTCTGCACTCTCAAAATTTCTCCTTTGAAGGTCTCCCACTTACCAATCACATCCTTGCCAGAGAACAACCTGTCCCAATCTACGAATATTAGATCCCTTCTCATTTCTTCAAATTTGGCCCTTTTCAGGTTTAGAACGTCAACCCGAGGACCAGATCTATCTTTATCCATGATCAAGTTGAAACTAATGACGTTATGATCACTGGAACGAAAGTGTTCCCCAACACAGACTTCCGTCACCTGCCTTAACTCATTTCAAAATAGAAGATCTAATATTGCATCCTCCCTAACTGGTACACTGGTATATTGATTTAGAAAACTTTTCTGAACACATTTTACAAACTCTAACCCATCAAGACGTTTAACAGTATGGGTGTCCCAATCAATGTGTGGAAAATTAAAATCCTCTACAATCACATATTTCTGTCCCCTGCAGATGTCTGTTATCTCTTTGCAGATTTGCTCCTCCAATTCTCCCTGACTATTGGGTAGCCCATAATACAACCCTATTAATGTGGTCGTACCATCCTGTTTCTCAGCTTCACCCATATGGCCTCAGTAGACAAGCCATCTAATCTGTCCTGCCGAAACACTGCTTTAATATATTCCCTGACTAGCAAAGCCATCACCCACCCTTCATCCCTCTGTCTCTATCACGTCTGAAACATCGGAACCCTGGAACATTGAGCTGCCAGTCCTGCCCCTCCTGTAGCCAAGTTTCAGTAATGGCTATGATGTCATAACTCCATGTGTCAATCCAGGCCCTCAGCTCGTCTGCCTTTCCCACAATACTCCACGCTTTGAAATATACACACCTCAGAAGATTATTACCAACACACACAACCTTGCTATTTGTGACTTTGCATGAACTACCAACAACATTTATTTTTACCCCCGTTCCACTACCTACTCTGGCACTCTGGTTCCCATCTAGTTTAAACCCTCCCCAATAAAACTAGCAAACCTCCCTGCAAGTATATTGGTCCCTTGTAGTTCAGGTGTAACCCGTCTCTCTTGTACACGTCCCACCTGTAGCTGAAGAAGTCCCGATGATCTAGAAATCTGAAACCATGCCCCCTACACCAGTTTCTCAGCCACGTGTTCATCTGCCAGAGCATCGCACTCTTACCCTCTCTGGCACGTGGCACAGGCAGCAATCCGGAGATTACTACCCTCTATCTCCTGTTTTTCAAGCTCTCTGTACTCACGCTTCAGGACATCCTGAATCTTTCTACCTATGTCATTGGTATCGATCTGGCTGATCACCCTCCCACCTCAGAATGCTGTGCAGACGATCAGAGACATCCCTGACCATGGCACCCGGGAGGCAACATACCATCCGGGAGTCTCTGTCACAACCACAGTATCTCCAGTCTGAACCCCTGACTATGGAGTCCCCTATCACTGCCGCTCTCCTCTTCCTCCTCCCTCCGTTCTGCACTACAGAGCCAGACTCAGTGCGAGAGATCCGGCTGCCACAGCTTGTCCTAGGTAAGCCATCCTCCCCCCGCCCCCCAACAGTATCCAAATTGGTATACCTATTTTGGAGGGGAATGGCCACAGAAGATCTCTGCATTAACTGCCCTTTCTCCTTCACTCGCCTGACGGTAACACAATTACCTGTGCCCTGTTCCTTAGGTGTAACTACCTCCTGGAAGCTACTATCTATAATCTGCTCAGTCTTTCGAATGATACGGAGGTCATCCTGCTCCAGCTCCAGTTCCCTAACACGGTCTGTTAGGAGCTGCAGCTGGATGCGCTTCTTGCAGGTATCGTTGTCAGGGACACTGGAGGTCTCCCTGACTTCCCACATCCTGCAAGAGGAGCATTCCAACATCCTGCCTGGCATATTCTCTAGTCTGAACAAAAAAAAAGGAAAACAGAAAAACAGATGGTTGAGGACGTTTGGGATGGGCTCCTAAATGCTAACGATTTTCTATATGAGCACAATTTGTGCATCCTCACTGGCTGCATCACTGCCTTGCATAGGAACTGTACTTCTCTCAATCGTAGGACTCTGCAGAGAGTGGTGCGGACAGCCCAGTGCACCTGTAGGTGTGAACTTCCTACTATTCAGGTAATTTCAGTGACGGGGTAAAAAGTGCCCGAAGGATCATTCTGGACTGAAGGCACACCAAGCACAAACTGTTCCAGCTGCTGCCATCCGGGAAATGGTACCGCAGCGGAAAAGCCAGGACCAACAGGCTCCGGAACAGCTTCTTCCACCAGGCCATCAGACTGATTAATTCACGCTGATACAATTCTATTTCCACAATTGTATACATAAATACAGACTCACTGCCCACACTTTATCGTAATCGTGCTGCTGGAGCAGAAAAACAATTTTCACGACGTGTCCATGATATTAACCCTGATCCTGAAATTTTTTATCTGGCTGTTGTCACATTTTTTTTTAGATCTGTTATTCATCATCCTCGTTCATATCAATCCAAGTGCGCTCCAGTGCACATGGTATTTTCCAGAAATTGTTATCTAAGTTCTTATTTTTTTGCATATTTTCCAGATCTGTTTCAGACCAGGGTATTTTACCAAAATTATACGTCAATATGGGCACAGTGAGTGTTTACTACCTTCGTTATATTTTTACTGTTCAGCTCTGTTTGGCAGATTTTCTTGATCCTTGATGTAAATTCAAAGTTTGTTCAGCCTTGCAGTAAATGCAGATTTTCTTCAGCCTTGAAGTAAATTTTGTTGGAAGGTTTTCCTTTATCACACGATGATCTATCTTCTTTGCTTATTGATATCCTAAATATCCGTTTCATATTCTGTTGCATTGTATCCTGATGCTCTGTTTGATATTCTACCGGTTCTATTGTACCTTTCTTTATGTTTAATCATGTTCTGTACTTTTCTAGTCTAAAGTTCATGCTTGGATATGTGGAAATTAGTTCCATTATTTGAATTGTTTATTTCAGCTTTACTGATGCAAGCAAATAATTTCAAATCATCAATGTATAGACGTGTCAAGGTATAATTCGTATTTTTTTCTGATTAGATACCTGATTTTTATCTGTTTCAGTAAATTATGAGTGGGCTTAAAGCGAGACAAAACCATAGTGGGCTTAGTGAGTCGCTCTGGAAAATCCCTCCATTTATTTTGATAGTGGTCGTTGTTCCTCTCTGGTTGTTACTAGGACGATTATTTTACGCGAATGCTTCATCAGTTGTAAAAATTTCACGAGTATTGTATGAATTGTATATATATTTGGAACTTCTCTTAAACACACGAGGAACAGAATCAGATGTGATTTTTTTTTCTGATTGACAATATAACAGTGAAAGTTTTCTGCTTTCCACAGGGTTTGAAATAGAATTACATAATCTGTTTAGAATTCCTGTATTCTGTCTGCTCTCCTGTGAGTATATTGTGGTTATCTAAGTTGTTATCTGAGTTGTTATTAGTTACAAGACGTAAGATGCTATAATTTTAGATATAAAATTGTCTTATTATTATTAAGAGCCAATAATATCATAGTAGGTGACCATTTAGTAGTCTTATAAATGCAGAATAAAGCTGTCGTTGAGGCTGGTGGTACATACCTTCAGCCTTTTATATGTTCTCCCCCATGGGAGTGTGACAGAGAGGATGTATGAGGTGGTTTGGGGTTAAGAGAAAGGCTTTGAGTCGGGTTTGTGTCTTGCCAGCTTGATTGACTTCCTCCAGGAGGTGACAAAGGTGATGCATGTAGTTACACATGGATATTGTCTACTTGTATATTGTGAGAGTGTTTGACAAAGTCCCACAAGGGAGGCTCATACAGAATATTAACATGCTTGAGAACTGTAGGGAATTGTCCTGGCTGCCGGGGACAAACTGGGAGAAATGTCTTGGCTGGCGGGTGGTGAATCTGTGAAATTATTGTCATAGACGGCTGAGGAAGACTCTTCATTGGATATATTTAAAATGCAGGTCGATATGTTCCTGATTAGGAAGAGTGTCCACGTTTACTGGGATAATGGGGTGGAGAGGAATTGAAGAGCAAATTCACTGAGCCGAATGGCTTAATTCTGCTACTAGGTCTTATGGTTTTAGGGAGCATCTGGAGTATTGTGTTCTCTTCTGATTGTCCAGCTCTTGGAAGGATTGGAGAGGGTGCAGAATGGGTTCATCAGGATGTTGCCTGGATTCGGTGACATGTGCTACAAGTAGAGTTTTGATAAACTTGGTTTGTTTATTCTGGAGTTAGAATAGAGATCTGACTGAGGTGTACAAGTTTGAGAGATATAAGTCTGGGTCGATAGCCTGTATTTTGCTTGTTGTTTTTGTTTTCATATGACTGGTGTCTAATACCAGAGGGCATTTGGTTAAGGTGAGATGGGGTAAATTTACAGCAATTGTGGGTAGTTTTCTAACAGAGTTGTGGATGCCTGGAATTTACTGTCTGGGTCAACATGGCTTTGTGAAGGGAACATCGTGCCTCACGCTAATTGAGTTTTTTGACGAGGTAATAAGTAGCAATTGATGAAGGTACGGTGTAATATGTGCTCCAGATGGATTTTAGCAAGGCATTTAACAAGGTCCCTTACGAGAGACTCATCCAGAAAATCATGAGGCACTGGATAATTGGAACCTTGGCTGTTTGGATAAATAATAAATAATTGGAAGAAAGCAGAGTTTAGTAGTGGAAGGAAAGTATTCTGCCTGGAGGTCGGTGACTAGTGGAGTGCCGCAGGGATCTGTCCTGGGACCCCTGCTATTTGTGATTTTTATAAATGACCTGGATGTAGAGGTGGAAGAATGGGTGAGTGAACTTGTGGATGACATGAAGATTGGAGGAGTTGTGGATGGAGCTGGTTGTTGAAGGTTACAAGAGGATATAGACAGGGTGCAGATTTGGGCGGAAAAGTGGCAGATGGGGTTCATTTGGTGATGCAGATGGTGATGCATTTTGGAAGGACAAACCAGAATGCTGAGTACAAATTTAATCGTTGGTTACTTAAGAGTGTGAATGAACAGAGGGACATTGGGGTTCAAACCCATACATCCCTTAAGGTCGCTGCACGGGTTGACAGGATAGTTAAGAACTCCGTGGGATGCTCGGCTTCATTAATAGGGGGATTGAGTTCAAGAGTAGAGAGGACAAGTTGCAAATCTATAAAACTCTGGTGAGACCGCACTTAGAGTATTGTGTTCAATTCCGGTCAACTCATTATAGGAAGGATGTGGAAGCTGTGGAGAGGGTGCAGAGGAGATTTACCAGGATGTCGCCTGGTTTGGAGAACAAGTCATGTGAAGCAAGGTTAGCAGAGCTGGGACTTTTCTCTTTGGAGCGTAGAAGGATGAGAGGGCACTTGATAGAGGTCTAAAGAATTATGAGAGGCATAGATGGGGTGGATTGCTAGAACCTGTTTCCCAGGGCACCAATAGCAAACACTAGAGGGCATATGTACAAAGTTAAGGGAGGGAAGTTTAGGGGAGACATCAGGGGTAAGTTTTTTACAAAGGGTTGCGGGTGCCTGGAACAACGTGCCAGGGATGGTGGTGGAGGCTAAAACATTAAGGGTATTTAAGAACCTCTTGGACAGACTCATGGATAAAAGAAAAATAGAGGGTCACGGGGTAGTGTGGGTTTAGTACCCTTTTTAAAGGAATACATGGGTCGGCACAACATCCGGGGCGGAAGAGCCTGTACTGTGCTGTAGTATTCTAGTGTCTAGAGTGTAGTGACTAGGGTCATGTCGGAGGCAACTATGTTATAGATGCTTCTAGTTATACATGAATGTGCAGGAAATGCAAGGAAATGGTCAATAATATAAGAAAGGATACCAAAGTATTTTTCCTTTCTTTCCCGGATATATAAAGAGTGGAAAATGGGAGAGGGTCGATATCGGACCACTAGAAACTGCTTTTGTAGTTGCAGTAACGGGTGAAAAGGAAATGCCAGACAAACTCTGTCCAAGGCACTGGCAGAATTCCAAAAGGTAAAGAACATCAGCGAACACAATTGCGTGTAGGCCTATTACAAAGGAAAAGTGCTTGGAAGATGAAAGGTCTGAAGATAGAAAAGTCACCTGGACTGGGTCATACAGTGTATCAGGAGCCTGCCTGGGGTGTGTTGGGATTCCCAGAGCGTGAGGACCTGGAGTGAAGGCTTCAGCAGAACCAACAGCTGGATTAATAGAAAAGTATATTGTAGAATATTCAGGCTGCAAAGAGACACTCGTTGAACTGTTACTAAAATCCAGAGATCAGTGAATGATTAATGGCGAACTTTGATTCCCAGGCTTTGCCAAGTCACAGACTAACACTTGAGATGTGGCATTTGATCACTCACCTATCAGCTGAGGGGGTAATTCAGATAAACCTTGGCCGATGTTCATGTATTCTTGTGGATCAAGACCTGTTTAAATATGAAAAAAAAAACCATGGAAACAGAGCTAAAATAATTAAAATAACTAACATGTTTATCTCAATGTGCCTTTGTGTTCAGAGCGTGGTTTTAACATACCGAGTTCCTGTATTTCCCTCAGTATTCTGTCCAACTTCGGTAACTCAGTCCTCCACATCAGAAAGGATTCCCACATCGCCCTCCGGGCCCGGGAGCCTTTGCCATTCACCAGACTGAGGAAGAGTCTGGAACTCTCTGCCCGGTTTCCCTTCTCTGTCAGCTCAGTGACTTTCTAGAAAAGGAAACAATGGACTTATTGTGGAGCAGACAGACAGACATGGAGAATGTGCAGGAAAGTATCTGTTCATGGCCCCAGTAGCTTCAGAACAGATGCAGTCACTGGGCTGCTGCCTCATCCTCCCTGGGTTCAGTCATTAACAGAGAAACAGTAACTGAAGGAAATTCTAAATCAATAGTGTGTAAGAATAAGGATTTACTGACACCCTGCAGTAGATGCAATGTGATTAATTTCCTCGATCTGTCAATGTGCAGCATTACATCAACAAGATGTGACAACAAGAACGGAAGAGAGGGGAGAGAGAGAGCAAAAACAAATGGATGGCGGGCATCACTGAATCGTGGCTGACAGAAGTTTATAGTTGGGTGCTTAAACCCAAGGATAAATATTGAATCAAAAGGATACGCAGGTAGGTGAAAGTGTTGGGTCGAAGCTGCTGTCATTAAAAATGAAAAGTCCTGAGAAGAAGGTGATGTCGGATTAGACGATGAGGATGTTAAGAAACTGCGTAGGTACAATGACCCTGATGGAAATTATATACAGGCGTGTTAACAGTAGCCAGGATGTAGGCTACAAATTACAACGGGGGAGAGAAGAGCATGGAAAATGGTCAATGCTAAAATTTTCACAGGGAATTTCAATATTCAGGTAGCTTTGGAAAATCAGGTCGGTGCTGAATCCCAAGTGAGGAAATTTATAGAATGCCTATGAGATGGCTTTTGAGAGAAGCCTATGGTTGAGCCCACTATAGGAAAGGCAGATCTGGATTCTGTGTTGTGTATTGAACCAGATTTGATTAGGGAGCTTCAGCTAAATAAACCCTTAAGAGGCAGTGATCATAAAATAGCAAAACTCAGCCAGCAGGTTGAAAGGGAGAAGGTAAAGTTAGAGGTATCAGTGCTACACGAGAATAAAGGAATTACCTCGGCATGAGAGAGGAGCTGGGCAATAATAAATTCGGAAATGACACTAACAGGGACAATGGCAGAGCAGGAATGGCTGAAGTTTCATGGAGCAATTCAGAAGGTGCAGGACATATGATCACAATTCTAAAGAGAGGATGATTAACCATGGCTGACGAGGTAGTCAAAGCAGCAGAAAAGCAAAGGAAACAGCACAGGGTATTACAAAATATAGTAGAAAGCTGGAGGACTGGGATGTTTCTACAGACCAACAGAAGGCAATTCAAAAGCCGTAAATAGAGAAAATATTTAATAGGAAGGCAGGCTAGAGAATGATGTAAAATAGCTTACCTAAACGTACATCTGATATATGAAGATTGAAATAGAGGAGAGTGGATATTGGACCACCGGAAAATGACTGTGGAGAGGTACTGTCAGGGGACAAGGAAATGCCGGAAGATATTGGTCGGCATTTTGCGTCAGTCCTCACTGTAAAAACACTAGAACGTGCCAGATATTTGAGTATGTCCAGTGGCAGAAGTGAGCGTATTTGCAATTATTGCGGAGAAGGCACTTGGTAAGCTGAAAGTTCTGAAAATAGATGAGTCCAGATCAACTCATCCGATTGCTTCTGAAAGAGGAGGCGGAAGAGATTGTGGAGACATTAGTAATGATCACTCAAGAATCACTAGATTTTGGAATGGTTCCGGAGGACTGATCATTTCAAACTATAGGCCAGTTAGTCTGATCAGCGTTTGGGAAGATGTCAGCAGTCGATAATTGAGGATAAGGTTTCGGGGTATTTGGATGCACATGATAAGAAAAAGGCCAACATCCATGGAAGGGAATCCTGCCTGACAGAACTGTTGGAATTTTTTGAGAGAACAGCATGCTGGGTCGACAACAGAGAGTCAGTGCAAGTTGTTTACTTGGACTTCCCGAGGACCTTTGACCAGGTGTCCCACATGACGCCGTTTAACAAGGGCCGACAGTAGGACAAGAAAGACACTGGCATGGATAGAGGATCCAAGATTTTCTCCAGACAGATTTGTCTGACTGCCAGGAAGCACAGAATGGGAACAAATAGGGCTTTCTCTGGTCGAATGTTGGTGACCAGTGGTGTTCTGCAGTGGTTGGTTTTGGGACAGTTTCTTTTTCCGTTATGTCAATGATTTGTAGGCTTTATGGCCGTTATTGTAGGCATTACGAAGATATGGGGAGGGAGGGGAAGTGTTGAGGAAGCAGGGATTTCGCGGGAGGACATGGACCTATGAAGAAATGGACACATCAGTGGCAATTGGAATGTAGTAGTGAGGTACGTGGCCATATACTTAAGCAGAAATAATGAAGACGTAGTCTTTTTCTGAATCTTGGAGAAAATTCAGAAATTGGATTTGTAAAGAGTCTCTGGAGACCTGGTGCATGATTCCGTGCAGTTTGAGTCGGTGTTATGAAAGGCAAATACAAAGCTAGCATTCACTTCGAGAGGATCAGAATATAAGAACAAGCACTGGCCAGACCGCACTCGCATAATTTGATCCCCTGATCAGAGAAAGTTTGTGATGGCATTGTGAAAAGTCCAGAGAGGAATCTAAACGAACAGAACCAGTGATATTAAACCAGATTTTGATGGGAATGGATCCTGGATGCACCTGTAATAGCTGGAGTGTGGGAGGATGAGGGGGAATCTAATTGTAACCTGTGGAATATCGAAAGACATTGAGAGGATGTGGAGATGTTGTTTTACGTGGGGGTGTCTAGAACCAGACGAAACAGCCTCAGATTAGAGGGACGTCCATTTGGAACAGAAATGAGGATGTTATTTAGCCTAGGAGTAGTGAATCTGCAGAATCCATTGGAACTGACAGCTGCGGAGACCAGGTCATTGAGTATATTTAAAACAGAGGCTGGTATCTTCTTGACTAGTCTGGTCAGCAAAGTTCACTGGGAGAAGGCAGGAGAATGGGGTTGAGAGGGATAGTACATCACCCATGATGTCATGGCGGAGCAGAATCGATGGGCCTAATGGCCAATTGTGCTCTGATGCCTTATGGTCTCATGATGTGTAAAGACAAAAGAAGATTCAGTATCAGTGCGGCTATCTTATAATGGAGGTGGTTACTGCCTGGCGCTCATACCGTAAAATGGTAATGACTTCCTGAATGCAGGCATGGGTTTCCTGATTAACTCAGGAATTATGAACAAAACGTTGACTAGTCTTCAAGCAACATACACCGATGATGGAATTAAGGTAACAGAATATGGATGGGCTTAGGACATTGTTCTGAGAAATAAGAGAGGCAGGGTTTAAGGGGAAGCACAACATTGAGGGCCAAAGTGCCCGTACTGTGCTGTACTGAAATAAATCATCATAATTCCCTGATGGTCCACTGCACTGTAAAATAATCCTTCAGTTTCACTGCTACCAGGTCTGATGAGTTACCGTTGTGAAAGAGATTTAACCAGTAAAGCAGACGTCTCCAGATGATATTCCTGGATTTAGTTGCTTCAGGTGTGATAGAGTAGGAGGGGCCAGAGGAGGAGGTGTTGCATTGCTTGTCCGAGAAAATCTTATGGCGGTGCTTTGGATGGATAGATTAGAGAGCTCTTCTAGGGAGACTATTTGGGTGGAATTGAGGAATGGGAAGGGTGTAGTAACACTGATAGGAGTGTATTATAGGACCTAAGGGGGAGCGTGAATTGGAAGAGCAAATGTGTAAGGAGATTGCAGATATTTGTAGTAAACACAAGGTGGTGATTGTGGGAGATTTTAAATTTCCACACGTAGACTGGGAAGCTCATTCTGTTAAAGGGCTGGATGGTTTAGAGTTTGTGAAATGTGTGCAGGATAGTTGTTTGCAACAATACATAGAATTACCGACTAGAGATGGGGCAGTGTTGGATCTCCTGTTAGGGAATGCGATAGGTCAGCTGACAGATGTATGTGTTGGGGAGCACTTCAGGTCCAGTGATCACAATAGCATTAGCTTCAATATAATTATGGAGAAGGACAGGACAGGACCTAGAGTTGAGATTTTTGATTGGAGAAAGGCTAACTTTGAGGAGATGCGAAGGGATTTAGACAGAGTGGATTGGGTCAAGTTGTTTTATGGGAAGGATGTAATAGAGAAATGGATGTCATTTAAGGGTGTAATTATGAGGGTACAGAATCTTTATGTTCCTGTTAGGTTGAAAGGAAAGGTTAAAGGTTTGAAAGCACCATGGTTTTCAAGCGATATTAGAAATTTGGTTCGGAAAAAGAGGGATGTCTACAATAGATATAGGCAGCATGGAGTAAAGGAATTGCTCGAGGAATATAAAGAATGTAAAAGGAATCTTAAGAAAGAGATTAGAAAAGCTAAAAGAAGATACAAGGTTGGTTTGGCAAATAAGGTGACAGTAAATCCGAAAGGTTTCTACAGTTATACTAAAAGCAAGAGGATAGTGAGGAATGAAATTGGCCCCTTAGAGAATCAGAGTGGTCAGTTATGTGTGGAGCCGAGAGAGATGGGAGAGATTTTGAACGATTTCTTCTCTTCGGTATTCACTAAGGAGAAGGATATTGAATTGTGTAAGGTGTGGGAAACAAGTAAGGAAGTTATGGAACCTATGACAATTAAAGAGGTGGAAGTACTGGCGCTTTTAAGAAATTTAAAAGTGGATAAATCTCTGGGTCCTGACAGGATATTCCCCAGGACCTTGAGGGAAGTGTAGAGATAGCAGGAGCTCTGACTGAGATCTTTAAGATGTCATTAGAAACGTGGATTGTGCCGGAGGATTGGCGTATTGCTCATGTGGTTCCATTGTTTAAAAAGGGTTCTAGAAGTAAGCCTAGCAATTATAGACCTGTCAGTTTGACATCAGTGGTGGGTAAATTAATGGAAAGTATTCTTAGAGATAGTATTAATAATTATCTGGATAGACAGGATCTGATTAGGAGTAGCCAGCATGGATTTGTGCGTGGAAGGTCATGTTTGACAAGCCTTATTGAGTTTTTGAAGACGTTACGAGGAATGTTGACGAGGGTATGGCAGTGGATGTAGTCTATATGGACTTCAGCAAAGCCTTTGACAAAGTTCCACATGGAAGGTTGGTTAAGAAGGTTCAGTCGTTAGGTACTAATGCTGAGTAATAAAATGGATTCAACAGTGGCTAGTTGGGAGATGCCAGAGAGTAGTGGTGGATAATTGTTTATCGGGATGGAGGCCGGTGACTAGCAGGGATCTGTTTTGGGCCCAATGTGGTTTGTAATATACATAAATGATCTGGATGATGGGGTGGTAAATTGGATTAGTAAGTATGCCGATGATACTATGGTAGGAGGTGTTGTGGATAATGAGGTAGGTTTTCAAAGCTTGCAGGGAGATTTATGCCGGTTAGAAGAATGGGCTGAACGTTGGCAGATGGAGTTTAATGCTGAGAAGTGTGAGGTTCTACATTTTGGCAGGAATAATCCAAATAGAACATACAGGGTAAATGGTAGGGCATTGAGGAATGCAGAGGAACAGAGAGATCTAGGAATAACAGTGCATAGTTCCCTGAAGGTGGAGTCTCATGTAGATATGGTGGTCAAGAAGGCTTTTGGAACGCTAGCCTTTATAAATCAAAGCATTGAGTACAGAAGTTGGGATGTAATTTTAAAATTGTACAAGGCATTGGTAAGGCTAATTTTAGAATATTGTCTGCAGTTCTGGTCACCGAATTATAGGAAAGATATCAATAAATTAGAGAGAGTGCAGAGACGATTTACTAGGATGTTACCTGGGTTTCAGCACTTAAGTTACAGAGAAAGGTTGAACAAGTTAGGTCTCTATTCATTGGAGCGTAGAAGGTTGGGGGGGGGGGTATTTGATCGAGGTATTTAAAATTTTGAGAGGGATAGATAGAGTTGACGTGAATAGGCTGTTTCCATTGAGAGTAGGGGAGATTCAAACGAGAGGACATGATTTGTGAGTTAGGGGGCAGAAATTTAAGGGAAACGAGGGGGTATTTCTTTACTCAAAGAGTGATAGCTGTATGGAATGAGCTTCCTGTAGAAGTAGTAGAGGCCAGTTCTGTTGTGTCATTTAAGGTAAAGTTGGACAGGAAAGGAGTGGAGGGTTATGGGCTGAGTGCGGGTAGGTGGGACGAGGTGAGATTAAGAGTTCGGCACGGACTAGGAGGGCCGAGATGGCCTGTTTCCGTGCTGTGATTGTTATATGGTTATATGATGAATTTATAGATCAGCATCATATTTACAGATTATCTCTTGCCTTTGGATAATGCCTGTGTGATTCATTACATACAGCGCCAATGAATCCCAACGAGAACAGAGTTACTCACGGGTGTAACACACTTGATTTTCTAATACCACTCATGGCTGAATAGGTCAGATCTAGGACAAGACAATCACTGTTTGTGAGCTCCAAAGAGAGTGACCTGAAATGGTGTGTCCCTGTCTCTCATTAGTCAGATATTCAGCAAGTTAGCAGATTTTTTTGTTTACCCCTTCCCTTTCAGGAAATCCTATTGATCTTCTTCCCTTTCAGGACAACCTGTTGATTTTTTGGGATCATGAGATATCAGCAAGTCACCAGATTTATTTTATGTTTTGTGCTTTCTTCTGCCCTTTCAGATCAAACTATTGATGTTTGTGGTCATGAGATATCAGCTTTGTGCGTGATCTTTCACATCCAATCAATCTCGGAGTATTTCGCGGAAGTTACCAGGAAAGTTGATGAAGGCAAGGTTGTGGATGTTGTCTACATGGACTTCAGCACGGTATTTGACAAGGTCCCGTATAGGAGGTCGGTCTAGAAGATTCAGTTGCTTAGCATTCAAGATAAAGTAGTAAACTGGATTAAACATTAACTTTTTGGAAAGAATCCGGAGTGTCACTATAGACTGCTGCATTTCTGTTTGGTGCCTGTATCTCGTGCAGTGTCACGGGGATCGGTGCTGTGCCTGTTGTTGTTTGTCATCTATATCAATGATCTGGATGAAATTACGGTTAAGAGCATCAGCACATTTGATGATGACTCCAACATTGGGAAGGAGCAGTTGACAAAGAGGAAGATTACACGAGCTTGCAGTGAGGTCTGGACCAACTGCAGAATGGACTTAAAAGGGGCCGATGCAATTTAATGCAGACAGGTGCAAGATGTTGCACTTTGGATGGACCGATCAGGGTAGATCTTACAGAGAGACTGGTAGAACAAAGTGATCGGGAATACAGGTACATAAGTCATTGAAAGTGGCAGCAAATGTTGCTAGGCTCTGAAAGAAAGTTTGTTAGCGCATTAACCTTGGTAAATGAAAATATCGTGTACGATATGATGTTGTATAAGACGTTGGAGAGGCCTCATTTGGATATTATGTGCAGTTCTGCACACCTAACTGCAGGACAGATGGAAATAAGTTTGAAAGAGTACAGAAAAAAAACATTGCAAGGATGTTACCTGGACTGGAAGACCTAAGTTATAAGAAAAGAGTGAACTGATTAGGACTTTATTCGTTGGAACATGAAAAATTGAGCAGAGATTTGATAGAAGTGTACACAATTACATTGGCATATAGGTGGGATAAATGCAAGCAGGCATTTTGTACTGAGGAAAAGAGGTACTACAACAAGAGGTTATCACTAAAACGTTGAAAAGTGAAAAGTTCAAAGGGTACAAAGGTGAAACCGGTTTACTCAGAGGGTGGTGAGAGTGCAAAACTAGCTAGCAGGGCAAGTAGTGCAAGTGCTGAAGAGAATTCTGAATTGATGCTTGCGAAATGAGCGTATAGAGCGCCATGGCCCGGTGCAGGTCAATGGGAATTAGTAGATTCTGTAGTCTGGCATGGAATAGATGGGCCAAAAGGCCTGTTTCTGTACTGTACTTTGCTGTGACTATGACAAGTCAGCCACACATTGTTTGGGAACTCACGGAGCCAAGACAAGCTGTGGTTAGCTGGTTTCCCTCCCTCAGGTACCACAGTGAAGCCGGTTGGCCCAATTGACAGTTTAATGCTCATCCTGGATTAATGAGATGATGTGAAGCTACCCGACGTTTCAGCCAAGATCTGAAATTAGTTTCAGACCGAATGCCTTTTGGAAGTCCAGATATGCAGCCACTGCTCTTACCTCACACTGATAAATACAGCAGGTGATACAGGAAAAGGTGATGCTAAACCTGCAGTTCCCAGTGCTCCCCACCTTAAAAACTGAAACCAGATCTGCGAGAGACAAGTCAGAGATCAAAGTCTCCATTCCCAGGTTGATCTCCTAAAACATGCAGGAGATTAATGTTGATCACTATTCCCTCTGATACCAGCAGATCAGTGACAATACACGAACTACACTCACCTCATTTTCGTCTCTACTGAAATGTCCCTCCTTTGTCAACATCCAACCCAGTCTCTCAACCTTTTCTTCAATTGCTTGTATGAGTCTGTCCCTGTAGAACTTTGTCAGTTGGTACAGTCGATATTCCTCCCCCTGTGCCAGGAGGTCGGAGATTGTAAACTCTGGCTCTGTGAATATAAAAAGGAAAATGTAGGCTTGAACTCAGATACCCCTCGTCTCCACCGCTCTCACCCAACTCAAAAAAACAAAAAACATGTCTTGAACCTGCCAACAGATACAAAACTGAATTAATTCTCCATCTCCAACA
Source organism: Hypanus sabinus (assembly GCF_030144855.1). Taxonomy (NCBI): domain Eukaryota; kingdom Metazoa; phylum Chordata; class Chondrichthyes; order Myliobatiformes; family Dasyatidae; genus Hypanus; species Hypanus sabinus. The sequence continues at coordinate 53,908 of NW_026779836.1, forward strand.
CCATCACACTGAGCACGGATTCCCCCAACGGCTGTGTGCACAGACCACGGCTGTTCACTCTGCTGACCCACGACTGTGCTGCAAGACACAGCAAGAACGACGAGTCAGCTTACAGAGAGGAGGTGCAGCAGCTAACGGACTGGTGCAGAGCCAGCAAACTGTCTCTCAATGTGAACAAAACAAAAGAGATGGTTGTTGACTTCAGGAGGGCACGGAGCGACCACTCCCCGCTGAACATCGGCGGCTCCTCAGTAAGAGCAACAAATGTCTTGGTGTTCACCTGGCGGAGAATCTCACCTGGTCCCTCAACACCAGCTCCATAGCAAAGAAAGCCCAGCAGCGTCTCTACTTTCTGCGAAGGCTGAGGAAAGTCCATCTCCTACACACACCCCATCTTCATCACATTCTACAGGGGTTGTATTGAGAGCATCCTGAGCAGCTGCACCACTGCCTGGTTCGGAAATTGCACCGTCTCCGATCGCAAGACCCTGCAGCGTATAGTGAGGACAGCTGAGAAAATCATCAGGGTCTCTCTTCCCACCATTACGGACATTTACACCACACGCTGCATCCGTAAAGCCAGCAGCATTATAAAGGATCCATGCACCCCTCATACAATCTCTTCTCCCTCCTGCCATCTGAGAAAATGCACCGAAGCATTGGGCGTCTCACGGCCAGACCAAATAACAGTTGCTTCCCCCAAGCTATCAGACTCCTCAATACCCAGAGCCTGGCATGACACCTTACTGCCCTATTGTCACGTATATAATTTATTGTAATGTCTGCACTGTTTTGTGCACTTTATGCAGTCCTAGATAGGTGTGTAGTTTAGTGTAGTTGTTGTGTGTTTTTTTTTCTTTTCCTCTGGTGTGTTTTTTTTACGTAGTTCAGTCTAGTTTGTGTAATATGTCATCTAACACCATGGTCCTGAAAAACGACTCATTTTCACTATGTACTGTATCAGCAGTTATGGTTGAAATGGCAATATAAAAGTGACTTGACTTGACTTGAATCTAACACTTGCCTCAAAGCCCACCCAACAATGTTCCAGGCATTACGTAATAGAAGGACCAAATTTAATATAAGCCAGTCTATCCCCCATACGACCCATTCACATATTTAAATTTGGATGGGCATAAAAGTTGGGACTGTTGGTAATATTCGCTTCCCGGAGTTACTCTCTCCATCCTGGCGCACACATTTCCCCGAATGTGAACCGTACATCTTGTCAGGTGATCATCCCGATAAGCCGGTGACCGGACACATTTACTCCCAGTAAAATAGCACGATCGGCACAGTAATACTAATCACAGCAGTTGAACACACGGATGACCACGGGATCATAATGCACCGATGTCCGGTGATACTGGGAAATATCACTGTGGTTATCTTCCACAAGCTAAAATCTCCCTCGGTCACTAACTGTCCAGTAGTCTGTGTCACACAAAGACCAGCAACAGGATTACACATGGTCCAGTCTGCTGGATCACACATTCTCCAGTTGCTTTGTCACACGAGGAGCTGGAGACTGGACAAGGGGACTGGAGTCCCCTTGGTCACTGACTGACCATTCCCTTGAGATACACGTTGTCCTGTCCCCGGGTCGCAGGCTGAACATTCCCTTGCGATCTATGCTGTCCTCTCCCCTGGTTGCCATCTTCTCCCCTACCTGCTGATCATCATGTAACAACTAGGCATGTCATTGGCAAAGTCTTGGTTATAGATCTTTGTGTGTAGTTGCAGTTGCTAATCTATAGGATGGAGGTGATGAAGCTGGAAAGTGTGAAGTGGAAAGTACTGGGCTAGGGTGTTGTTTTTTGTGTCATATGGTTGGGCTGGGACAGCTTGCCCTGGAGCTCAGGAGCTTGAAGGGTGATCTTACACACACACACACACATACAGTAATAAGGGGTGCAGATAGGGTAGATGGTCACAGTCTTTTTCCCCGCGTAGGGGAGTCTGAGACTCGAGGACAGAGAGTTAAAGGGACCAAAGGGGCACTTTTTCACGTGGTAGCTGATGGGTATCAATTACATTCATCCGGAAGAGGCCACACTCACAAATAAAATTACAAAATGGAGAGCAAGTGGGCAGGAAAAAGGGGAGTGGAAGTTTACGAGGGAAGTTTCGGCAAACTGCAGGAAAATGGGAAATTTAGATCAGCATGAATTATATGGGCCGAAGGACCCGTTTCCAGGCTGGAGCATCGTTTTTATTCCAGCTGGAATCACAGATTTGAGCACAATCACAATGTCTGCAGGTCACAGAGACATTTGGTCATTGGTTATGCCGGATTTCCTAGCCAAGATCCTGGGAATTTAAACTCAGGTAGAAGATCGCATCAAGAGGGAAATACTTAGAAACTCAGGTTTACCATTTCTCCACAGCCCAGACATTCACTGGGGTGTTAAAACTCCGAAGCAGATCACAAATGTATCTACAATGAGCTGCCTCCTGATCCTCAGCCATTCCCAGCACCGGCAATGATCTCCGCTCCGCTACAGAAAACAGATTTCGGTGACACCCCTCCTCCTTTGCGTAGCAGGCAAGAAAAACCAAGGCGGAGTTGGTAGCTTTCCTTCCAAAACCTGAAATGCTGTGTTATCATAGAATCTCGGAAATCCCGGAAATGTTCCTAGCATCTGCTTCTGAATTTTATAAATGAAAGTTGAAGATGTCTTACATATCAAGGCCTGTCTGGAGGTGAAATGGACCCTGACCCTGAACATTTACATAAACCACAAGATCGCTGTCACATTCCTGTCTGTGTTTCACTCACGACCACCTGGTTCAGGAGTCCCTGCTCCTTTCACTCAGCTGAAGCTTTGTATGATGAGCGGAGTGATTCGATCATTACTGGTGTCAGGTCCCTGCGCTGGAACTGTTGGGTTGATCAATTACTCAAGGCCGCTTTACCAGTGGGATAAATGACACTGCTTTCTATGTACTGTTAACACCTCTGTCAGTTTTTTTTTTCCATCTGAACTATTGTGTACAAACGTGATAAAAGTTTAATTCAAAGATCCCTCTGATCATACCTTTGTCCATTCTGATTCTGACTGGCGATTGTTGATTGTCGTCGTCTTGTTCACACTTCGGTCGCTCTGCAGGACAGCTCCACCTGGTGGTGATTCTCTAAATTTCACAACAAGCAGACTGTGAGTCAGAGAGTACGACTACTTTGCAAATATGACAGTATTTCCATCCCCTGTAGTATTTGGCATTGGGACCAAACCTTCCTTGTTACTAACCACTTCCACAACATATCTGTCCACTGATACCTGGCGCATCTGCTGACACAGTCACAGAGCAATAAAGTCCAAATTCAGAGCGTTCGGCCCAACGAGACAATGCCAACCACAGTGCCCACTGAGATGGTCACAATTTCCTGTGATGGCGCCATCTCCCTCCTGGCCTCTTCACTCCATCTACACACCCCAACTGCTTTTTGAATTATGGAACTGCACCTGCCTCATCCACTTCCTCTGGCTGTTCCCTCCACATGATCCCCAGCATCTGCATGAATCCGCTGCTGATCAGATTGGGTTTGCAATCTCTTTACCAGCCCCTGTCCATTTAGATCCCCTAGATACTACGATAATCTTCTCTTTGAACAGCAACTGCTAATGTTGTGCATTCTGCGAAATTACCTCTCAAGTAATCCTTGTGCAACCGCATCCAAATCATTGCTATAAAATAACGAATATCAAAGGTCCCAACTTGTAGCCCCACCGCACACCGCTAATTACTCGCCTCCATTGCGAGGAGAAACCTTCACCCAGCACTTTTTGCTTGCTACCTTGAAGCTAATTTTGAATAAATCCAATTTGCTCTCTCCGGACATCATGGGACCTGTTCAACGAGACCAAGCTGCCATGTGACACTTTGTCAAAGGCTTTGCTGAAGTCCCATGCACAACATCCATGGGAACATAACTTTGAATTTCCAACTCTGTTCACAGGTTCTGACAATGTAATTAGCAGAAAAGTACTTGATGAGGCCAAGGTATGTCAATGTAAATTATGGGTTGTCATGTGCTAGTTAGGGCTGAATAAAATGCAGTGTTGGGATATTTTGCTTTATATATGGTCTGTTCTCTGCAGAGGCCGACGCGACGATATATTCGAGGGTAAGTATATCACTGCAGATTGCAATAGCCAATGGGATCAAGGGCATGTTGCTGCAGTTCATGGTAATTCCACATTTCTACAATCACTACAACATGACACAGTTGGGGCTTCTTATAAAGGGAGGAAATTGTCAACGCATTTTAAGCTGATTATAACGTAACAAGGAAACATCAGAACTAACCAAAAGCTTCTTCAGATGATGCAGCACCTTCAAATGAGCAAACACTCAGAGAATGTGAGTGACTGTAAAGAGCTGGGCTTCTGAAAGCACATTACTGGACCTGGAGTGATTGCAACTTGTTCTGACAGAGGCATTCCACCTACTTTTACCTTCCTTTGTAAAGGTCTGTAATGTTTACAGGACCAGTGTTCGAGTGAATGAGACTCACCAAACTTTCTCCTGACTGAATCAATGGAAACTCTGAGTCAGAGGTTTCTCTTCAGTTGGTACTCTCAGTCCTCTGGCTGGTTCACTTGTCGCTGTTCCCTCGTTCTCAGTCGTGGCTTCTTTCCAGCTGTGGGCTGTTCTTCCAATAAATCTCTCACCGCAGGTCTAACTTTAACCAGAGAGATAATGAAGCACATTAACAATACAAAGGAGAAAAAAATATTTCTGCTCATTTTTTTCAAAAGCGAATCTCTCTGCTATTTAAACGCTGAAGACAAATAAAATAATCGCATGGAACAAATTTGTAATTGTCCCTCACAAGTCACAAATCCTGTTACGGGATAAGAAGGACTCATCATTCAGTCATGATAAGATATCAGAGCAGAATGAAGTGATTCAGTCCATCGAGTCTCCTCCATCATTCAATCATGGTTGATTTTTTTTTCGCCCCAATGCCATATTCCTACGTCCTCTTATAAATTGCTGGAAACTCGGTACAGCAGATTGCATCTGTGGAAAAAGACACTGTGGAAGACCCACTGTCAGAACTGGGATTATCCAGGATGATGCGTGATATGCTGAACACCTAATTGCGCAATTTGGCCCAGATCTCATCCTGGCTCATACCTATAAAGGGGGTGGTACTGCACACAGTGTTCTGAAAAGGTAGTAAAAGTGATTACCGGGGCATTAATAGTGAATCTTTAGAGAAACGAAAACGAAAAGCTCTTGAATTTATAGTAAATGGAACGTCTAGTTATTCGCTGCTCAGAATTAGTTCTATATTGTTATGCACCTGAGCATCATTGCCTCACTGTACGCTCCCACGGACAAGGCGAAATTATTATTAATTTTTCTTGCGTTATTCATTACTATTTCCTGGATAGCAGAGAGGCTCCCGGTGAAACTGTTTTGTCCACTCTATTGACTTATAACATCGCCTCTATAACAGGAAGCACGATAATGTACCATATTCAATCGTGATTAATATGTATAGAATGCAACGTGCTTCGTCCCCAATGTTCCCTCTAATTACTATTTTTGCCGCTGCGTGGATCAACCATTGCTCTGAGCCGGGAATTTTCACACAGCCTGAAAAAAGCGCAACATCGTTGATGTGTCCACTTTTTTAAAATGCATCTATGAATATTTTAGGATGAAGACAGACAAGAGAAAAACAATTCTTTTAATTTTAATTACTAATTAAACGACAGGATAAAAATGCAGCGCAACAAAGAAAAACGTTCAAGTTTCATAAACATTTATACGACAGTGTTTAATTCCATCTGCGCTGCAACAAAGGCTCCGTTCGTGGGAGCATTTTGGTTATGCAGACGCGCAGATTAGAGGGAACAGTGACGGGTCTCTCTCTCCAGATTATCCCTACCTTATAACAGTGTTTTGTCCACTGCCTTGCCAGCGACAACCTGTTGTTACAAACATGCAAATCATCAACAATCAGGCCCAGACCTCATCCGTGTTCATATTCGAGATGGGTGAGGGTTTGCATAAATTGGAAATGCACTAAATGGCTTCTTTGTTAGGTACAACTCTATACCAGCTCATTAATACGAATCTCTCTCCCTTGCCTGTCAACAATCTCTCCTCTGTGGAATTAAACTCGCTGGAAATAATCCCTGCTTCTCGTTTCCTTTGAGGAAGAGAATTCCAAACGCACACAAGTTACACCACATAGGGTGTGGAATTAGTAACAGGACATTCACTCCCTTAGTCCTGTTCCGCCATTCTCTATGATCACAGCTGGACTAAGAACTCAGAGACACGTCCCTGCGACGGCCTGCAACACTTCACTCCCTTACCTGTCCAGAACCTGTGCCCTGTGGAATTTACAACATTGAAAAAACAAAACCCTGCTTCTCATTTCCTTTGAAACCAGTTCCACCTCATAACAATAACCTCATCTATCTTCACCTGTTTCAGCTTCCGCTGGAACAGGAACTGATAGCATTGATACGGTAGAAAAGCTAGAAATACTTGCCGTGACAAGTGGGCTTATTGAAACACCATAACACAGCCCAGTACAGTCTCTGTTCTTACCTGGTGCTGGACTCCTGAGTCTGGTTTAAGTGAATCCGAGCATCTGAATTTTATTGGCTCGAACAGTAAGTGAACACACCCTGAGCAATGTTCAGTTGATAACACGCTCATAAACCTGAACTTCAGTCTATTCAGCACGTAACACCGCACCTCGCTCCACAACGCTTGCCGTGAAAAACGCAAAAACGCGTTTCTAACATGTGGTTCGAGCCAAAAGTGCGAATTCGCTGCCCGATGCTATGATTACCTTCCTCTCGAAAATTTGACCTGCTCCAGGGAGGGAGCACTACCCGTATCCTGGTTCGGTTCTGTTGGTGTCGTCCCTTTGATTTATTGTTCGCCTTGGGAGCAGTTTATTGCCGGATTATAAACTCCAGGTACAGCTCAGGACAAAGGTCGCTCTGGGTTTATTGCACAGAGAGAGCAGAAGGAAGGGCGATTGTAAAATATTATGCATTTGGAGTCATTTATATATATATATATTTCCTTTTGAACACTGGGCATTCCCTAAGTCTGCCCCAGCTGCCTGGAGCTGACTTGAAGGTCAGCCTGTTCAGAAAGAACCAGTTTTAACAGAGGTCCGCAGTTGGTCCATTACAATAATGGGCCGATTGTGGAGCAACTGTACCGAGATAACCATCTCCCAGAGAAAACAACCGGTCAAAGTCAACAGCGAGATAGGAATGCCATTCCCCTTCAGTTTATTGCTCGCTTACTGGAAACAAGTTACCATGGCAAAGTAGAATCATATGAAATTATGATCATATCCCGCTGGCCAACTTGGCAGTCATTGCACTTATTTTACAAATACATCTACCGTTCCTCGTCTGAGATCGAAGGAAAAACATCAAATGTTAAATACACGGGGTCTCTTATTTGTCAGAATGTGCTTCTGGTCTATTGATGTAGTAACAGGACATTCGTCCCCTCAGTCCTGTTCCGCCATTCTCTATGATCACACTGGACCGTGATCTCAGTGACACGTCCCTGCGACCGGCTGCAACACTTCACTCCGTTGCCTGTCAAGGATCTGTGCACTGCCGAATGAACCACATTGACAGAAAACTCTTCTTCTCTTTCCCTTTGAGGAAAAGAGACACTAGTTCCACCTCAGTGGATAAAAAACAGTTTCCCCTTAGAGCAGCAAACATGTTCCCCACATTCCTGTTCGGAATCCAGGTGATGTTCGATGTCTCCAGCATCAGCTTAATTCATTTATGAAACCACCAGCGGATAAAATCTCCTCACATTCATCTAAATGACAGCGAATACAATCAACTTCCCGTATTTATCGAGTTCCAGCGAACACAGAGTAGAGGTCAGCATTGAAGCGGCCTGGTAACAGCAGCAGATGCTCCCGGACATGCACTCAGTGGCCACATTATTAGGTACAGTAGGTACATAGTAAAGCGCCCATTGAGTGTAGAATTTGCTATTTTGGTCTACGGCCAGTAAGAATTATCACATTATTTGTTAATATAAGTATCACCGTCAGATCTACCTCGTCTTCGCTGAAAAAACACATGCAGAATAATCGAGCTCGCAGATCCGTAAAGCCGCGCGATTTCAATGGTAATATCGATATGGTAGAAATATTAGAAGTACTGCCGTTACAAGTAGGATTATTAAAACACCATAACATTCCCGAAAACAGTTCATGTTCCTACCTGATGCAGGACTCCTAGGTCTGGTTTCAGTGAATCCGAGTATCTGAATTTTATGTCCCTAACAGTAAGTGAACACACCCTGAGCAATGTTCAGTTGATAACACGCTCATAAACCTGAACTTCAGTCTATTCAGCATGTAACGTCACACCCTGTTCCACAACGCTTGTGTTAAACCACACAAAGACTCACCTTGCTTGAATGAGTCTTTCAAACCTGTGGTCCGAACTAGAATTAATACTTCAGTGCGCGACATTTTACCACCTCCAGAGAGGAATCATAACCCGCATCCTGGTTCCGTTCGGCTGGTGCCGTCGCTTTGATTTATTGCTCAACTTGGGACCAGTTTATTGTCAGATTATAAACTCCAGCGATAGCTCAGGGCAAAGATCGCTGTGGGTTTATTGCACAGAGTGAGCAGAAGCAAGGGCGCTCTCAACTCTGATGAAATATTATGCATTTGGAATAATGTTCTCTTTTGATCAGCGGACATTCCCATTTCTACAGATTTAATTGTGCCCCCTTAGCCTGGGCTTGCACTGATTTTAAGTTGGCCAATTTAAAAGCCATCTTTAACAGTTGTCCGGAGTTGTAAACTTCGGGTAATGAGCAATGGGGAGAGACTGTGGTGAGATTGCGTCTCCCAGAGATAACAACCGGTCAAAGTTGACAGCGAGATATGGATGCCCTTCTCCTTCAGTGTATTTACCACTTACTGGAAGCAAATTGCAGGATCGCAGCGCCATCATTTGCATTTGAGACCATTTCCCGCTGCTGAATTTGCCTGACATCGCATTTACTTTGCACATACATCAATCGTTTTCAATCAGTGAACGATGGAAAAACTCGAAACATTAAATTCACGGGGTCTCTTATTTGTCGGAGGTTGTTGCTGGCTTATTGAATTAGTAGCAGGATGTTCGGCTATTTTTATTTGAAGAAAGAACAAGTAGGACAGAGAGAGGTGACTACGTTGATGTTGGGTATTGGATTTGTCGAAAGGCCTGTGACAAGAAGCCACACTTGAGGCTGCTTAACAAGCTAGGAGCCCATGGTATTACAGGAAAGATTCCAGCATTGATAAATCACTGCCCGATTGGAAGGAGGTCTTATGGTCTTACGGAAATGCAGCTTCCCTGGAGGTGGAGGAAAGAGGTGGAAGAGGCAGTGGGAAGACACGGTTTGTCAGCTCTGAGAACGAGTTGAATGTACCATAACCTTCAGGGTGAATCGGAAAACCATCTGAGGGAATTGGAAATGACAGAAGCAGGGGAGATGTGATCACATGTGTTGAGGGCAGGGGTTGTGTCTCCATCAGACCTTCAGTGAAATGGTTCAAGTTACAATTTGCAAGTAATGTGCAGGTGAAATCATAGTGTTTGGGACAGGTTTAATCACTGATTCTGACCCAGCGAGAGGGTTAGTTTTGCTGTAAGGAAGCAACATTAATCGAAGTAGACACAGGAACTTCATCAATTGCCAGTTGTTTAGCTGAAGTGTCCGAACTGTATATTACCTTGGCAGAAACAGATATTTGCAGTGGTGACAAAGGGGTTCAGTATGGTTTATTTCAAATTGGAGAGGGGTGTGAAGTTTTGAAATCAATGCCTTGTGGTGCCACCATCTTTAATTCAGCGTGTTCGGAGTGGAGGGTCACACAGCACGGGAACAGCCTTTGGCCGGCCTTACCTGTTCTGACCATCCACTCACTGTCTACACTGGTCCCATTGATCAGCACTTGGTTCATAGCCGACTGTATCTCGGCAGTTTCAATGTTCATCAGGATTATTCCCTGGATCACGTCTTGAATGACGGATCAATATGAGGTTCTCCCGGATTTTGCTTGTGGCTCGGCTGGTCACAAGCATATTGATCAAGGCCCCAGCAATCTCTTCACTTGCCTCTCTCTGTAACGTGTGGTATATCCCATCAGGGCCTGGAGACTTATACGCCTTAATGCACTCCAAGAGACCCAACACTGTCTCCTCCCTTACTTCAAAATGCCTGTGTATACTTGTACTCTCCGCACTGATCTCCCTATCCTCCTTGGCTTTCTCCTTGGTAAATACTGATGTGAGTTACTCATTAAGGACCTCACACACATTCTCGACGGCTCTGCTTGATTCGACCTTCCTGAGCTTTACAGACTTTTCCTTTTCCTGATTGACTAAATTCATCACTTCTCACGATATTTTAGGTTCTCTGACGCTGCCAATCTTGTCATTTCTTCATACTGGAATATACCCGTCCTATACTCGGTGCGGATGGACTATAAACACACTCCGCATGTCAGAAGTGGACGCCAGAGTTACGAAGAATGAACAGCTCTGATGGGCAGAAGGGTGCAGAGTTGCCCTGAGCCCCCCCCCCCTTGGAGAATCACAAACCGTTACTGTTGCTATCCTGCTAATGAGAGAGAGATGTAAGAGAAAACATGCTAAAATTGGAACATCTGCTAGAGATAAGAGAGATAAAGCAGGGGAGTGAACTTGTTGATCTACCATATTATGACTTCTGAAAAACTTATGGGTTCTGAGAGGGTTGTTCACCTTGTACCATCCTGTTCATTAAAATTCCTCAGTGGACTGCCGCAGTGGGCTGGTTTGATGGACACAGCTATTCAAAATTGATGGACAACTGAGACCACGTGAGTAAGGATAAAAGTGAGGTCTGGGGAGAAACCCTTCAGACACACCAGGAGAAAAACTATTGAGCGCTGCTTGAGTGTTGGAACCCACGTGAAGGTGTGGGGCATCGGAGACCGAACAAAGGATCGGTCAGTTTAACCCACAGCTTTATAGCAGGGCCGGTGGGGGCTTGTGTGTGTGCCCACTCATGCCAGAGTGACGAGTGACAGGAGAACGGTCTAGCTGAAGGACAGAGGGGTCATACCTGAATGGCCACAACACATCGACGGATCAAGAACGAAAAGGAAGGATTGCCTGCCTGTAGTTGTTACATCTTGCTCTCTCTCTCTCTCTCTCTCTCTCTCTTTCGCTCTCTCCAACAATTACAACACAACGACCAACATCTACCTCGGCATGTGTGAACTGAACTGAACCTTATAGTGACATATGACAATTCATTATCCACTAGACATTGATAGAGCTTGTTTATTATTGATTATTATTATACCCACACTTTTAGGTTTAGTTTTGCTAACGTGTATTATCAATATATCTGCATTATTGATATTGATTTGTGAGTTTTGTTAATAAACATTATTTGAAAATAGTACCAGCAGACTCCAACGGATACTTCCTTCTCTGCTGGTTAGACACCCAGTTAAGGGGCACGTAACAAATTGGGGGCTCGTCCGGGATTCATTTAACAAATAGGGAGCCAGTGAATCTGGGTATATGTCCGTTATCTGATCTGGTTGCGTAGGTAACCAGACGGGAAACCAGAAGAGATGGAAATAGACAAATTTATAAAGAACCCGACTTTGGGGACATTGGAGAATGCCAGGAAGGTTGATTTGGAGCGTGTTGCGAGACGATTAAATCTCTCGGCGGTGAAATCGTCGATAAGAAAGTGGGAGATAAAGAGGGCCATTGCCCAGAATTATATATCTAAGGCTGTGTTCATGCCTGATGCATTGAACCTGTTCCCTGAGAAGAAACCAGTTGATGGGGCGGGGGGGCTCAGTTAGAGATGGAAAAAATAAGGTTGGAGATGGAGAGGAGGAAAAGGGAGTATGAGATCCTGCTAAAGGAGTTGGAGGCGAAAAGGGAGAAAGAATGTGCTGAGTTGGTTGAGAAGGAAAAGCAGAGGCAGCATTTACTTCAGATGAGGCAGCTGGAAGCAGAGGAGGAAGGAAGGAAAGCTGAAAGGAGGAAAGAGGAAGCTGAAAGGAGGATAGAGGAGGAAGAGAAACAACGGCAGTTCGAGAGGGAGTGATGGCAACATGTCGGTAGCGGTGCAGACCGAGCGGAGAACTTTAATGTTAGTAGGGTGTTTAGGTTAGTAACTCCGTTCGAGAAGTCGGACGTTGATAGTTACTTCTTGCATTTTGAAAAGGTGGCCGTGAATCAGAAGTGGCCCAGAGATCAGTGGGTGGCGTTGTTACAAAGTGTATTAAAAGGAAAGGCTCAACAGGCATATGTGGCATTGTCCATGGAAGAGTCTGAGGATTATGAGGAAGTAAAACAGTCTATCCTTCGGGCCTACGAGTTGGTAGCTGAAGCGTATAGACAAAAGTTCAGAGATTTAAAGATACTGTGGAATCAGACGTATACAGAGTTTGCCTATGAGAACGGTGAGCTCTTGGATAGTTGGTGCGCTGCAGAAAGGGTGGAGGAGGATTTCTATCGTTTAAGAGAGTTAATTCTGATTGAAGAATTTAAAGGTTGTGTTTCGGATAATATCCGGACGTATCTGAACGAGAAGTCGAATAAGTCTATAACGGAATTTGCCAGGTTAGCAGATGAATATGCCCTAAGCCAAAAGACAAAGTTTCCCCCAAATAAGAGTTACCTGAAAGGCAGTGGAGACGGTAGAGAAAGTCCACGGGCTAAGGTAGAGAATAAGCTGGGAGCTAGTGGTAAAGATAAGGAGGAGGACAAGCAAGCTGGCAGGAGGGTTCCTGGCTTGACCTTTTTTAATTGTGGAAAGGTTGGTCATATTGCATCTAAATGCTTTGCTCCGAAAAAGGAGACAGGAAAAGGGAAAACGGCAATCCCTACAGGATGCATTGAGTCGGTCAGCAGATCAACGAGGAAGGCAAATGTAGATAGAGTACGAGAGGGCCGTCAGAAATTTATTTCGGAAGGGACGGTGTCTGTGAAAGAAGGAGATACCCCAGTTCCAGTGAGAATCTGGAGGGATACTGGGGCTGACCAGTCATTGATCCTAAGTAAGGTGCTAGATTTCGGTCCTGAAACTGGAGAGGTAGTATTAAGAGGTATAGGAAAAGGGACAGAAGCTGTACCTTTGCACGGGATCATTTTACAATGTGACCTGGTATCTGGACCTGTTGAAGTAGTAGTGCGGGCAGAATTACCGAGAGACGGCGTGGACGTACTTCTTGTAATGATTTAACAGGTGGTGACGTGTGTTCAGCAGTGAAGCTGACAGGCAAGCCTGTGAGTGCTGAGGACCCGCCCCTAAATTCTAAGATCTCTCCCGCATGCGCAATCACTCCCAGCATGTCGAGAAAGGCGGCTGAGAAAGAATACAGTTTAAATGAGACCATTGTTTATTTTGCTGAGACGTTTTTGCCGACCCTGTACCAAGAGGGGAGAGGGGATGTTAAAGCGGGGAATAGGGAGGTAAAAGAAGGTAAATGAGAGGAGGTAGATTTACCCTTAGCCAACAGGGAATTTCTAGAGGCACAGAGTAAGGATGAGAAACAAATGTGGCAGCTAGAAGGTCCAGGATAGGACATGGATGATCTATCTGGCTTGATTTGACAAATTTAAATATGTTCCCGATAATGATGTAAGGGCAGTCCTAGATGAAAAGGATGCCATTACCTTGAAGGAGTCTGCTGGGTTAGCAGATGAAGTTGTTTTAGCCCGCAGGGTTGAGTTAGCTGCTGCTGGGAGTTGCCCAGAGAGTAACTGGGAGGGTCAGTGGAAGTTACAATTTGAAAAGGAGACTGGTATTGGAAGCCTAGAAGAGGCAGATGTCCCGTTTGCTTATGTTCAGTTTGTTGAAGTACCTGTGGAGTCACAGGATACTGAACATTGTGTTGAAGCTCAGAAAAAGTCTGAGGTATCTGATTCAGTTGACAAGGAATGCAGTCCATTTGGGTCAGATGGACTTGGTTTAGTGAAGTAAGGGTTAAACTTGGTACCAGCGGAAAGTGCGAATTCTCAGTTGTTTGTATTAAAAGGTGTGTTAAATGTTAGTGAGGAGATGAAAGCTGGTGATCTGAATATTATTGAAGGAGAAGGGAAAGGTGTTGTTCCTAAATTGAATAAAGAAAATTTAAAGTCTGGATTGGTTTTAGAAGCAGTAACCAGGCTGAAGGAAAACTGACTTGTTAGCAAGCTGCCTGTGAATCAATTACAGTTTGTTTTGGAATTTAAAGGTAAACAACTGCCTGATGTTATTCAAGGAGGTGATTTGGAGAGACAGAACCAAAAGTGTTGTTTTGACAAAGAGGGATGTTAAACTGAAAACTAATAGAATGAAGGGTCCTGAAGATAGAATTAATGACTTGCTCAAAAATAAAGAAGTGTGTGGAAGTTCAGAGAATGGGCTAAGTTTGGAAAACATTGTTGATAATATAACTCCTATGAAAGGAGTATGTGAAGGCCTATTCCACACTGGTGAGCAAGCTAACCATGTGAGAGTTCAGTGGAAAAGGGGCAAAGGTTGACCAGGTGCCACGTTGAATGACAGGATCTTGTTTTGAGGGAATTTGACAGAGCATGTGAATAATCAAGACAACACCATGGAAGATTGACTGTTGGGTTTGAAAGTGAAATAGAGGTTGGTATTTGCACAAACTTCTGTATGTACCACAGTATAGTTGCACATGCATTGGTTCACATTTTGTAGTGTGCACTTGGGCTAGGATCGCAGCCCTTTGGTATTTTATTTTGGATGACGAAAAGAAAGGAGGTGTGTGATTGTTGGACTGGAGACTGATGCTACAGGAATTTGATGCTGAGATACAACATA
>NW_026779837.1:0-68778 GCF_030144855.1 Hypanus sabinus
AAAGCCTTAAGTCTCTCTGAAATCATAATACGGTGAATCAACAAGTCTCACTCCCCTCTTTTATCTCTCTCTTATCTGCAGCAGATGTTCTTGCATGTTTTCATTTCCATCTCTCTCTCTCATGGGCAGCATAGCAACAGTAACGGTTTGTGATTCTCCCGGGGCGGGCTGGGGAGGGGGGACATGGGCAACTCTGCACCCTTCTGCCCATCAGAGCTGTTCATCCTTCGTAACATCAGCAATGCTCTCAAAACCCAGTTCCTCCTCCATCGATCACTACCCCGCCTTCCAGGTCATGGTGAGTAAAATACAGACAGTTTTACACATCGATGGAAATAATAGCTTGTTTTCCCATCGTGGCTGGAGCTTTTACTAAGTACATTATTCACACCGCACGCAGGCCCATCTCAATCCACTCTCAAGCATTGAATCAGTTCCGTGTGAATGTGATAAATATTAAACTAGAGGTCAGACAATTCATCCCCCAGCAAGGTTCACATGCACGTTTATGCCACAGACATAAACACACACACACACACACACACACACACGCACGCACGCACACACACACACACACACACACACACACACGCACACACACACACACACACACACACACGCACACACACGCACACACACACACACACACACACACACACACACACACACACACACACACACACACACACACACACACACACGCACACACACACACCCCAAACACACTACGCTGGAGGAACTCGGCAGGTCCAGCATCACCTGTGGACGATCACCGCTGTGGGGCGAGACCCTTCACCAGGAGTAGAAAGGATGGGGAAAAGTGACCAGAATAAGAATGTGGAGTGAGACGAAGTCGGTCGGTCAGACTGAAAGGCCCGTCATGGTGACGTCAGCGGTGACCGGGTTGTTGTTCAAACCTTGCCAGCGAGCAGTGCCTGAATCTAGTCCGGCCCCCGTGACGCAGCAGGGTCACCAGCCCAGGGCCCTGCAGGCAATTCCAGAGAGTCCAGGAGCAAGCAGGGGAATGGGCTGAAAACAACCTTCATTCAGAATAAGAATGTTTTGCATGTTAAACCGTGCAACGCCTCCTCCATCTTTCATGAAGGGAGTGGGTGGCGGTGAAGACGACCGTCTCTCCACAGAGTCCAAAATTTAAAAAGTGATGTTTAATCGCCTTTTCTCCTTTGAATTGGCAGGCGCTGTGGGCTCTGGAGGTGACATCCTGTCCCTGGATGATTAACCGCTTCATTTGCTGGACCGTTCACACTTCAGGCACTCTGTGCATCAGATAACAATCTTGCTCTCCCTCCAACAACACCCTCCCCCACCACAGCCGATCTTCTTCTCCTTCCTCTGTCCTGATTACCCCTAACTTTGGCAGTCGGATCTTTACACAGATAGGAAGGGGTGAATATGTTGGTTGGGGTTTCAGAGAGGGGTCTGGAATCTCAGAGACGGAGACAGTACCCATCCAAGCGGATGCACGGAACGCACTGCCAGCGACGGTGACGGAGTCAGATACACTAGGATCTGTTAAGACACTCTTTGGTAGGTTCACGGATCACAGAAAATTAGAGGGCGATGCGGTAGGGAAATTCTCGGCCGTTTCTAGAGTAGGTCACGTGGTCGCCTCAGTATTGTGGGCCGAAAGGCCTGTGGTGCGCTGGACATTTTTCTGTCTATGTCCTCTGTTTTGTGTTGTTTCCTCAGTTTACAACGCTCTCCGGTTGTTTTATTTCCATACTGACCGACAAGAATATATTGACTGTTCACAGTTGTGAAACACAGGTCGGACTGGACAGACGCAGAGTGATGACGAGATGTGGGGGTGGAGTTTGAAAATTGTTTGGAACCGGAGCGTTCTGGAGCATTGGAGAGGGCGCCGAGGAAGTTCACCAGGATGCTGCCTCGATCGGAGGACCGTGTGCGTTGGAGAGAGTTCGGTTAATCCTGTGTTATCCTCTCCGGGGTGTTGGAAGCCGCCCGGATATCGCTCACGGGTTCCCAGCCGAGGGTCCATTGGCGCCTCGGTTAATGACAGAGGTCTATGCAGTAAAACAGAAACTCAGGAATCGCTGGCAAAGCCACGATTGGGGAAGTTGCTCGCAAAGTGCTGTCAGGCAGGCAGTTGCCGGCTTCGGACACACCAGTGTGAAGGCACGGGAGACGGTTTTCCGAGTGGGGCTTCTCCTTCTCTTTTCTGCCCTTCGGCCTCAGGGCAGCAGATGATGGGTGGGGAGTGAGAGATTAGGAGGGGCTGGTGGAGTAACCCTGGTGAGTAAAGATGATGCAGTTCTGTTAACGTTGCACACATCGGCCACTGGGTGTCGCTGCTGGAGGAAGGGAACTACTGCAGAGTCGAACTCGACACTGTCTGCGAACAGCAGGTAAGAGAGAAAAGGGAAACTGTGGTAATGACTTCCTCATAGTTCCTCAGCAGTTCAATTAAACAATAAACAATACAAACAGAAACCACTTTCTGATACTTTTCTCCCTCTCCGCCACAGGCCAGTTCATGGTAAACAAAATACAGGCTGATTTAAACATCGAAGTAAATAAGAGTTTATTTTTCCATCAGGACCTGAGACTGTACTGATTATAGGATTCACTCAACATCCAAGCCTTCTCAACACACTCAAGTGCTGAATCAGATCCATGGGGCTGCAATGATACTAAACCACAGGACATACAACCCATCCCCCAGCAGTTTCCTCTAACCCGCTCTTCACAAACACACACACACACACACACACACACACACACATACACACACAAACACACACACACACACACACACACACACACACACACACACACACACACACACACACACACACGTACACATCTCGGGAGGTACTCGGGAGCTGTCCGGCATCGGCCACACCCATGGGTGCACTGTGACCGATGTTGCAGAAGCGACAAACTCCAACATGTTGTCGCTTCTGAAGGATTGAATACGGTCGGGGACCCGGGTAGGTTGCAACAATTGGGTGATGCGGGATCAAACTCCTCCGCTATCGTTGTAAATTATCGAACACATTTCTTAAAATAATCTGAGAGTTGTTTTCACACGCCCAGCAGTTACACACACACAATGCTTGAGGGACTCAACAAGTCTTGCAGAATACATGGAAGGACAGTGTTGCAGTCCAAAGCCCTTCACCAAGACTAGACAAGAAATGACAAGAAACCAGCACAGGAATGTTGGGGGAGGGAAAGCGGGTCAAACTGAAACACCAGTGATCGCGTCTTCAGCAGTAACTGGACTCCTGTTCAAATCCAGCTGACGGGCAGTTTACAAATCTAGTTTCTACTCCGCAGATCAACAGGGTCCCAATACTGGCCCCAGCAGCCAGAGGAGCATCAGAGACATTGCAGATGTTCCGGAAAGCGGCTGGGGAAAGGAAATGTCCAGTTTGGGTGTGTTAAAGTACACGTGGAACACTGCCTACCGTCTGGGTGGGAGAACCAGCTGATGGTTTGGGTCCTGGGACCTTCATTCGGGATCTCGGACCCGAAATGCAGACTGCGTCTCTCTCCACAGCTGTTGCCTGAACCTGGGTGTCCTTACAGTAATTTGTGCCTATTCGAGGAAGAACTGACAGTCGGAAAGAAATCACTGACAGGAGATCAGAGACCAAAGTGTTCTGCTGTGGCGCAGCTACAGAGTCCCGTGCTCAATCTCTCTCTCTCTCTCCGTCCTCTCTCCCTCCCACTGGACGCTAATAAAGGGTTAATTATTTTGCTATGGATCTGAGTTCGCAGCTGCAGTCGGCTCCATCCTTTGTTGGAAATAAATTTCGTTTCATTTTTCAATCTTTTTATTGATTTTCAAATAAAGAATATACAAATCGAAAGAGGAGTTTAACAAATAAATCATATAAAAGACATATAAACAGCAATATTAAAATCTGGAAGTATATAATATCAAAATCAGATAGGTAATATATTATGCTGTTATATATACAATGGTCAGAGAGAAGTTACAACTCCTCATCGCAATCGTAAAAAAAGATTCCCTTAAAGTTTCATGTTTGAAAAGCCTTATCCAAAGTTGATGGTTCAAAAAAGAAATTAGAATAAATATTACTAAAGTAAAAAAATCATTTTATTCAAAGAATCTACGAAATTGAAAGCAATTTTTTAAAGTTTGTTTAACAATAGGGTTAAGAACTTGTCTACCTATTCTGGAGAGCGAAAAGGGCAGAGGAGCTCCTTATAAAGAAGCTAACGAAAACCCCGCTACTGAATTTTCCGCCGGCTGTAACCATGAAGGGCGATCTTGGTCGTCTATATCCTAAATCCAGAAAGTAATATAGCGAATATTATTTGCCCGATATTAAAATCTAAAGTTTGGTAAAGCCAATCCTCCATCATTTTTTTTTTGATTTTTGCAATAAAACTTTATTCACTCTAGAGCTTTTATTATTCCAAACATAAGACAAAATCAGAGAGTCTATTTTATCAAAAAATGTTTTTGGAACAAAAGAGGAAACTGCGTGAAATATATATAAACATTTCGGTAGAATAACCAATGGTATAGCATTTATTCGACCTATCAATGACATCGACCTATACCTACATAGGTCTTTAAATTTTTTGTAATTTTGATACCGTTAAGTAAAATGGTTTTTGGCAAAATTAAAAGGTATTTGATCATAATAATCAGAATAATTATTAATAGAAAATAACTCAGTTTTATGTAGATTAAGTTTATATTCAGAAGAAGTACCAAATTCCATAAATATGGATAATATAGAAGGACTAGATTTCTTAGGAGTTGAAATGTAAACTAATGAATCATCCGCGTATAACGAAACTTTATGTAATTTATCCCCTCTCCTAATACCCTGCACAGAATTGGAATCCCAAAGAGCAATAGCAGGTGGATCTAAAGCCAAATTAAATAACAAAGGGCTAAGGGGACAGCCCTGACGAGTACCTCTATATAATCTAAAGTAAGGAGACTTTTGATTATTAGTTAGAACCGCAGCTACCGGGGCATGATAAATCAATTTGATCCAGGAAATAAATCCTGGACCAAAATTGAACCTCTTCAAATCCTGAAATAGATAAGGTCACTTCACCCTATCAAAGGCTTTCTCTGCATCCAAAGATACAATACATTCAGATTCTTTGGCTGAGGGGAAATAAATGATATTTAATAATCTTCGAATATTAAAATGTGGGTATCTATTTTTAATAAATCCTGTGTGATCATTTGAGATAACATTAGGCAAAATACTCTCAAGCCTATTTGCTAGAATCTTAGATAGGATTTAAAAATCTACATTCCCTAAAGAAATAGGTCTATAGGATACACATTCCAGTGGGGCTTTGCCTTTTTTTGGAATCAATTAATTTAGTGCTTCATAAAAAGTTTTAGGAAGGTTCCCAGAGGATGTAGAGTCGATAAACGTTTGCTGAAGATGTGGTATAAGCATTTCATGACAGGTCTTGTAAAATTCTACCGCATAAAGTTCTACCGCCATCTCCTCCTGTTTAATACGTGCATCTAACAAATCAGCATCTTGAAAGAAATTTGAGGTGTGTTTAACCTTTGCAAAAATATATTCATAGTAATATTACTATCAGATAATTCCGATTTATAAAGATTAGAATAAAAGTCCATAAATATCTTATTAATTTCATAAGGATCTGAAGTTTCTGTTCTATCTGGTCGGCGAATTTTTAAAATCTGTCTTCTGAGCATCCCAGCCTTTAACTGACCAGCTAAAAGTTTGGCAGATTTTTCCCCATGTATATAAAATAAACTTTTAGATTTAAAACTTTGCTGTTCAATGGGAAAGGTCAGAAGCAAATCATACTGTGATTGAAGTTCGACCCTTTCTTTATATAGGTCTTAACTGAATACGTTTTATCTATCTGTTTAATTTTATTAATAAGCACTGACAATTCCGCTTCATTTTTCTTTCTCAAGGCTGCTGAATATGAGATTATCTGTCCCCTAAGAAATGATTTCAAGGTGTCCCATATAACCAGATTTGACATTCCTTCAGTTGTATTAAATTCAAAAGATATAGAAATTTGCCCCTTAATAAAATTAACAAAAGCTGGATCCTGTAACAAAACAGGGTTCAATCTCCACTGTGAAATTTTCAAAAATTCTATCCGGGAGCTTAAGGGTTAACTTTAAAGGCGTGTGATCAGAAAGCGCAAGGATGTCACACGCACATTCAACAACGGAGTTTAACAGACGTGTATCTAAAAAAAAAAGTAATCAATTCGAGAATATTTGTGATGGGCGTGTGAGAAAAAAGAGAAATCTTTATCATTGGGGTGTTTATATCTCCAAATATCGACAAGGCCATATTCTAATAAAAAAGAGTTAATACAAGCTCACGCTTTATTAGGAAGAGACGGACTGGTCGATGAGCCGTCAATCGCCGGATTTAAACAACAATTGAAGTCACCACCCATGATCAGCTTATATTCATTGAGATTCGATAACACAGAAAAAAACGTTTCTTAAAAAAATCAGAATTATCTACATGAGGTGCGTATACACACACCGGAGCTACCTTTTGCTGGCAGAATAAACCAGTAACAATTAAATATCTTCCAATCGAATCAGTGGTAGTATTAAGGTGCACAAAAGGGATTCTGGGACCGAGAAATATAGAAACGCCTTTTGTTTACTATCCGACAAAGGCCCTTTCCAGAACCGGAACAATCTGTCCTCATCCTGTTTTTGTATATGATTTTCTCGCGCAAAGATAATATCAGCGTTAAGTGTCTTTAATTTCTTAAAAATCGTTTTACGCTTAATGGGATGATTGACACCGTTCCAATTCCAAGATATTATATTAATTTTATTAACACCCATGTTTAAAATTGAATTCAATATTATATGAAAGAAATGTTACGCAAGTACAGATTAAGCCAAAAGGCGCCGGTACGACCAGAAGGAGTGACGCATTTACGAGAAATCCATCAAAAGAACTGCCCAAACAAGAAAAAAAACCTACTCTGATAGACCCCTCCCCCCTCCCGCCGCCCAATAGATAGAAATGAAGGACCCAATAGGCTGGTCCCATGCTAACTAATCACCTTAACCCTGTTCTCCATCTTGCAGCTCCATATATATATATAAAAGCAAAATTTCCATGGAAGATAGCCATAATAAAAGGCACAAACAGAATTCAACAACTATAATGTAGTGTCTAACATTAATAAAGACATAATCAACAACGGCCATTTTAGAATCAGCTGAAGTAGCTTAAACACATATTCAAAAGAAGGAATAAATCCGAGCAAATAATGTTACAAGCAATATTATTTCTCTCAAAAAGAAATGCAAATGAGTATATGTATATAAGAGACCTACAGCTATAAGTATTGAAACAAATAAAAGAAATAAAAAGATTAATACAAAACAGGTCCGACACGGACCACTAAAGTACAATACTATAAAGGTTCCCTACAAAACTGTTATAGATATACTAATTATTAATAAGGTAAAAAAATTTATTCGTACACGTCCCATATCAGAGAATGAAAAGGTTCAGCATGTACTTAACTCAAAAGCTCCATAAACAACTCATACAGCAGATACTTCAAAATTGCCTATTGAGTAATCGGAGCAACTTTAATATTTTATTCAGTAGGCTTAACTTTCAGGTTTTTAATATACTCCCATCCCTCCTGAGTAGAGAAAATTTCTCAATGGTTGAGATTTTTCACGAAAAAATTTCAGCTTTGCTGGAAAGCGAAGGGAGGGATTTAAATCTAATTTATGCATTTCACTCATAACTTCTCGATATTTCTTTCTTTCGGCAAAGATTTCGGGAGGATAGTCTTAAACTACACGAATCTGTGTTGAATTAAAGAGTAATTTCCGTTTCTTTCTGGCTTCTGGAAGAATAGCTTCTTTAGTCGTGTTGAAATGCTCGAGGACGGAATTCGGCAGAACGCCGAGAGAATGGAATTCTGTGGGCTCTGTCGATTAAGGGGCTAGTTTCGAGTGTCCCATTGAAAAGTGAATACAGCATATCTGACAAGAATTTTAACAGATCGCCAGTTTCACTATTTTCTGGCAGTCCCAGAATACGCAGATTCCCCTGATGCCCTCTTCTGTCTAAATCAACCATTCTTTTCTTCGTTTTGGAGAGTTCCATGGTAATTTCATTAATTTTCTTTTCAATTGAAGATATCTCCATTCCTTGATAAATCAAGGAATTTATCTGCTTGAATAAATCATGCTCACTCTCGATTCGGGTTGTAGTCTGGTGAAGTGTTTGAAGTTGAGAGTCCAAGTTTCTCAGCGAGTCTTGAATCGTAGAAATAGCTTTTTCGAGCTTCCCGTTTGAACCGGTCAGCTTATCAATTTTCCTATTAAGCGATCCGAATTCCGACTTCGAATCTTGTATTGAAGAAAATATTCTCGCTAGTGTAACAGATTCCTCCGTTATCTTGGTTTGTTCAGTTTGTTCTATTTCATGGAAAGTCTTGCCGCTTCTCAATTCAAAACCAGAACGACTTTTTCCGGCCATTGTAATTAAGTCGTGAAATCCTTCAGCAGAAATAATAAATCCTGCAGTAGAAGTAGTAAGTCATCACAACTAAAAGGGACCAGTTCGTGCAATATAAAATATATTAAAAGAGAAAGAGCCGCTAAAAATGCGGCCTACTCCATATGCTGCGAAGTGGAAAATCCCAATAAATACGGTTCTGAACAAACTGGTATTGTGTAACGAACACTTCCCAAGCTCAATTCACCCAGCCCTTAATTATCTGGAAAACAATGGAAAAGCATCTGGAAAATGTCAAACTTTGACGTGCTTAATCCTGTTTTGTCAGATCAGA
Organism: Hypanus sabinus; assembly: GCF_030144855.1. Lineage (NCBI taxonomy): Eukaryota > Metazoa > Chordata > Chondrichthyes > Myliobatiformes > Dasyatidae > Hypanus > Hypanus sabinus. The sequence goes on from NW_026779837.1 coordinate 8,827, forward strand.
GACTTGTTTTGTACCTACAGTGCCCAGAACATCTGATGTCGGATGCGCACATGGAGACAACAATAATGGAACCACTCGACTCCTCTCACCTCCACAAACATTCACAAGGATCTACCCCAGACACTCCTATCCCGGTTCCCCATCATCTCCGATACCGCGCCAACTCACCACCACGACACTGCGGGCAGTATTCGTCTCATGTTTAATTATTCCCCCCCCAGTGGTCGGCCCTCAATTTCCATCCTGGGTAGATGATTCCTAACGTCTGAACAGGATTTGCCAAACACACCGGATTCAAACTTGCAATTCTGTCCCATCCACAAATAGTAAAAAATTACATCTTCACAGCACAATGTGCACATCTCCCAGGGAATCATTAACAGTGTACGCAGTTACAGAGATGGGGAAGGTTTTTAGTGTCCGGAGAGGTTTACGGTGACTCTGATGGGAGCAGCAATAGAGGTGCATACAGAGACAGGGTGGTTGTAGGGGGCAGAAATGGGGAGATGTGTAATGCCTGCCGGGTGCTTCAGAAACCGTGAATGATAAAGGGGACGGGAGTTTCGGATAGAGGGGTGTAGGATCTTGACGGATTTCCAGACAGATAGAGATGTAGCGTCAGCAGCGGAAATTGGCAAAGCACAGAGCAGGGAGTATCCATCATTTTGATCTGTTTCCTCATTTTTAAACGTTCTCCACTTGTTTCATTTCCATGGTGACTGACATGAATATATTCAACGATTACAGTGGTGAAATACAGTTCCGTCTGGGCGGACATTGACTGTTTGGGAAATTTGAACCTGATGTTTGAAAGTTGTGTGTGGAACTGAAGCGGCAAATGGCAAAGCAGAGAGCCCAGCCTCCGTTTCCAGCACAGGATTTTCCGGAGCCTACGCAACTTCCCGTGAGATCCTCCCACCAAGTACATCTTTCCCAGCACACCACCCCGATTTCTGCTTTCCGGATGGATCGCCCCTGCGCGACGCCCTTCTCCATCTCTCCCTCCCCACTGATCTCTCTCCGGACACTTACCCTTGCAAGAGGAACAAGTGCTAGACCTGTCCACGCCCCTCCTTCCTGACCACCATTCAGGGCCTCAAACAGTCTTTCCAGGTGAGGCGACGTCCCACCTGTGAGTGATTTGGGGTCATATACTGTGCCCGGTGCTCCCCGTGTGGTCACCTATATATCGGGGAGACCCGGCGTGGAGTGGGAGACCGCACTGCCGAGCGTCGTTTCGTTCGCCTGAGAAAGCAGCATCTCCCAGTGGCGAGTCCTCAGGACGGGTTACCAGAGAGTTCATTTGCTTCACATTTATGTTGGTGGTGACTGAAGTTTATGACAACGCACGCGCTGGAATTAATAGAAATATCAAAAATAGAGTTAAACCAGGAATAGACTCAGACAGTCAGGCAAGCTCTGTGGAGAGGAGGAACTTTTACGATTTCAAGTCGAAGATCCTCTGTCAGAACGGCTGAGCTAATCTCAGGCCCCATGTCCCTCCCTCTTTGGTGGAAGTTCACTTCACAGTTTAGTGCCGCTTTATTGTCTCCCCCCCACCCCACCCGTCTCCTCGTCCTGCATTGTAACGTCGACCTCTGTTCCTCCTTTCACAGATGCTGCCCGACCTGCTGAGTGTTTCCAGCAGATAATGTTTCTGCCCCGTTAACGTGATGTTACTTATCCCCCCGGTAAATGGCTCCAAGTTTGGCTCGTTCAGGACTCCCAGCGGCTGTTTTTTATTCTCAGATTGGTTGTTACTTTACTTCGTGAAGTCACGTTTACAGCGCTCGGGGTTCTGTATTCTGAGAAACGCAACAACTTCTCCAAAAACGTCAGGAGGTTCACTCGATAATACGTCGTGACGTCAAATGAAGCTGCTACCGTGAAGAACGGCTGTGAGCGGTCCTGCTTGCAGGCCTGGGCACAGAATGTCCCTCGGGTACCGAAGCAGATAAGCCGACATGGCACTGCAGAATTTGAACCGTATAGTTCTGCCCGCTCGTTAGTTCTCTCTGCTCTGAGAAACATGAAAGACTCTTCGCCATAGACTTAAATGAAGATATTAATTTTCCGGCATATTGACTTCTAAATAAATCACTCCAGAATGTCGATGATATCTGCAACTCTGCTCCATATTCACTACATACAGTTCTTTTCTACTTCTGGTGACAGCAGTCGACAGAAGTGCAGACCGTTATAATTGCAGAATAAAATTAATTGGACGTTTCAGTATTCGATTGAAGTGGAATATTAACAGGAACTTTTATTTAGGCGGCAAACCGATCTTTACAGAAAGTCTGCTGTGTTGGCAGGTATAATTTCCACTTATTTATCAACATTGATAAATGACTCGATGGTGTACCCTGCCCTGTCTGCTGATCATTTGCTCCCTTGCGCCATCTATAGTCAGTTTGGGAGCTGACTGGACCGAACAAGTTGATTTCAGACTTGTGACAGTACGTCTGTATTTTCCGATCATTTCTGATAAAACGCGTTATGTTCGGATTAGCTTTTTTTCTGAAAAGAGAGATATTGCCTCGGTTAGATGTCTTGCGACCATGTTTTATTTGAATTGTGCCCTTAGCGTCACGGGTGAACACAACTGTATCGATGTTTTCCTGAGGACTGTAATAGTTGATGTTTACATTGACATGAGACACGGGCTCTGCCAATAGAACTGAAAGAGGAGTGGAATCACTCCTTTCTACTGCAGTCCAATCACATCAGCTGGGAGTCTGTAAACAAAGTTACGAAATGCAGTTTATGAAAAGGAGTTCCCGGCCATAATTCTACGGATTTATTTTGTAGGCCTCTTTTTTCACTGTTGGCCCAACTTAATGTCACTTAAATTTGTTTAATTCTGTATGTCCAGCGGCTGAATTTCTTTCACAAACGGATCGATTCCTTAACATCGTGAAATCACGCCCGCCCTGCTCGGAGGTCTGTACTCTGAGATACAGATCTACTTCTCAAAACTTCAGGAGCTTCACTGCACAGTTGGTGGTGATTCCAAATGAAGCTGCCGGTGTGAAGAGAAGCGATGTGAAATCCAGCTTACAAGCATGGACACAAACAGTCTCTCTGTGACAGAGGCAGATAAACAAGGACGGTTTTCATTTATTTTAAATGAAGAGTTAAAATGCTCTGGCAAGCTTGGGACATTATCGCTGTAGCCTTAAATGTTCATCTCCAGAAATTTGACACAAATAAATCCAGGACAATGAATTATAATTAAAAGTCCTGAAGGACCTCTAGTATATCTGTTATTCTGCTCCACTTTCCCTGTTCCTGATAAACAATCCCCCCCCCCCCCCGTGACGACTAAAGTAGATAGAGTAGAACAGCGTGAAAACTGCAAAATAAAATTGCTTAGAAGTTGAATCGGTGGTTGGAAGTGGAATATCGACAGAAACTTTCACTTGCCCGGTACAGTGATCTTTACAGGAAAGCCGTTGTGTTTCAAGGTTACTTTGATCTCAATCTGACAAGTATAATTTCTACGTTCAATGTTGTTCACCGGCTCAGTGGGGTTGTTCTGGCCTGTCTGCGCATAGTTTGTTCCATTGCGCCATCTATTGTCAGCATTGGGAACTGACTGGGCAGAACAAGATTATTTCAGGTTTGTAACGGTATCTGCCACAGGTGGGCCCTGAAGTTGAATCATGAAGTTGTCTGGCCCATCTTCAACAGAAATCGAGATGGTACGTTGTTTCTATAATCAGTAGCACTGAATATAATTTGATGTAATGAGCTACCTGCTCATGACATTCATGTAAGATTCTGCATCGGTCTAACTGAGAGGGTATCGGTATCCGGACGAAGGCAAAGAGTTCAGCGGGAGTGCTCATGGCGTTGAAACGCAGTCTTGAAGGTGTTAGTGGGAACAGCGGCTGTGGTTGCAAAATCTCCTCTTGAAGATCGGCACTAACAAACAACAACTCAGAAGCGAAAGGCATGCCCCCCGTTTGCAGAACAAATATAAAGGCGTGGTAGTTCAGGGGGGTCCCTCATTTATAGCCCGAATATAATTTCCTACATATGTGAAGGGTCTTGGTATATTCAGCAGCTTCACACAAGAATTTCAGTGTCTGGGCATGACAGAAGAAGAAACACACCTGCACACGGCGATAAATGACACTGGTGGCAATACAGTGACGTCAGGAGTTTCACCGCTTATTGAATGTAGAACCTGTCTCTTATTTTGGTATCTATGCTATTTGCTTGCGTTTGTTTTCACGGTTTGATCTTTTTTTCCTGCACATTGAGTGTTTGACGGTCTTTTAATGGGGTCTATTTGGGTTCTCTGTGTCACCGAGACGACTCACCTCCCACACTCTGAATGCCGTGTTCCGGCCCAGGGAGCTCTCAGTCCACCAGGCAGAGCGCTTGCCCGCGTCAGATAGCAACAGAGCAGCGTCGCCTCTTTCATGACAAACTCATCATGGAGCTCCGACGTGTGACTCCGAGAGGAAGCGAGTATTTCTTCCATGTCCACAGAGTATGCGTCCTGATCCTCTAAATGAGGAATTCTCCAATCACCATAGCACTCCTCTTTCACCATTCGCTTCTGGGCCACAGAGTTGATCGCAGAATCTTCCTCCTGGTCATTCCCAAGCCCCGGCAAACCACCAACCCTATCTCAAGCGATATACTTATTATTGAGGGCATGGCCACAAGCGGACACTGCACTTGCTGCATATTCCTTTCCACTCTCCTGCCGGTCACCCAAGAAACTGCCCACTTCATCTCGGGCGTCTACCTCCCTGTAGCTTCTACCTATCCCCTCCTCATTGTCCTGTGTGAATCGAAGCTCATCGAACAGCAGCTCCCGTTCCTTAACATGCTCCCTCAGGAACTGCACCCGATGCACATTCTGCAGATGTATTTATGCGGGTTAGAGGAGGTATCTCAATTTCCCTAAATCTCACACAAGGAACACGACACTGACTCCACATCTATTATCAGCATGATAGCTATGTCATAACACTGAAAGGAAATCAAATCACCAGAAACTTCATTCCTTATTTCGAACATGCGTCTGCGTTTGTCCAAGCGTGATCATGCCTAAGATTGTTTAACTAAAGGCGGCCCACGCTAACAATTCCCCACTCCAGCAATGACCGCTCCAGCAATGGAGAATCCTTCTCCATCGGGGAGACCAAGTCAGAGAATTGCTATCATTGCTGTCTTAAACGCCAGGCGGCGTAACATAAATAGATAATAAATGCATAAAATGTACATATTATTTAAATACGTAAACAACTGAATGAACGAATAAATAAAGGAAACAACAAAATAGTAAATGAACAAATAAATAGAAGAGGAATTATGAGGTAGAATTCATGGATCAATAGATCGTTTAGAAATCTGATTGCAGAGTCAGCAGGTAAATCATTGAGCGCGGGTCTTCAGAGTCATGTACCTTCTTCCAGATAGCAGCAATGAGACAAGAGCACATTCCGGATGGTAGTAATGAGACAAGAGCATATCCAGGATGGTAGAAATGAGAGGAGAGCATATCCCGGATGGTAGTAATGAGACAAGAGCATATCCCGGATGGTAGTAATGAGAGGAGAGCATATCCCGGATGGTAGTAATGAGACAAGAGCATATCCCGGATGGTAGTAATGAGAGGAGAGCATATCCTAGATGGTAGTAATGAGACAAGAGCATAACCCGGATGGTAGTAATGAGAGGAGAGCATATCCTAGATGGTAGTAATGAGACAACAGCATATCCCGGATGGTAGTAATGAGACAAGAACATAACCCGGATGGTAGTAATGAGACAAGAGCATAGCCCCGGTTGGTAACAATGAGAGGGGAGCATATCCCGGATGGTAGTAATGATAAGAGAGCATATTCCGGATGGTAGTAATGAGAGGAAAGCATATCCCAGACTGTAATAATGAGAAGGGAACATTGAGCGGTTCTAACTGATGATAAGAGAGCATATTCCGGATGGTAGTAATGAGAGGAAAGCATATCCCTGACTGTAATAATGAGAAGGGAGCATTGAGCGGTTCTAACTAATGATAAGAGAGCATATTCCGGATGGTAGTAATGAGAGGAAAGCATATCCCAGACTGTAAAAATGAGAAAGTAGCATTGAGCGGTTCTAACTAATGATAAGAGAGCATATTCCGGATGGCTCTATGGGAAGGGTGCATATTCCGAATGTCGATGGCGATGGTCTTTAACTGGGGACCTGGACTTCTGCAGGCGCAACGTTTTCAAGATGTCCAGGATTACGGTGAGGCTAGTACCGTGATGGATGTGATTGTCTATACACAACTGTTTGCAATCTGTGTGGAACCCAGGCATTGGGGCCCGCACACCAGACGGTGATGGAAACAGTCCGAATGCTCCCCACCTTGCAGGTCCGTACATATCCCAGTCTTTGTTGACATACCGATATCAGACCTCCTCCATCACCGAATAGAATCCAGCCGCTGACGTGCGGTGACAACACTCAACCTTTCTATCTACTTCAGAGGAGTGAAGTTTTGAGGAAAATGTCACGTGATCTGGTAAACATGAGGGCATAGTATCGAGGGCTGAATAGTCTGTTTCTTCAGCGCTTTAAGTCTGCTTATTTCCCTGCTTCTCGCTCTACTATCCAACAGCTCCGAGGTTTGACCTAGCACACTCTCGACATCTGGCACGGAGACGAGGAAATGCGGATCAGTCTCCGAAAGTAACAGAGACAGATGCCGATCTCTCGGGATCGCGTAGATGACGTTCACTTTACTCTCTCTCTTTCTCTTCATGTCGGTGGGTGAGAGACACTCTCTTTGAGATCATTATCGCACTCAACAAAACAGCAGCAGATAGTTGTAGAACAACACACAGGATTTGATGTAGATTCGAGCAAAGTACAGACTCTCTGATCCAATCAGCGCTGCCGCTTGTGACGTCAGAATCCAGATATCTGCCCCGCAAACCAGGAAGTGCGGCTCAGTCTCCGAGTGTAACAGAGATCGGCGCTGCTCTCTCGGGATGTCGGGACTGGCCTTCGCAGCTCTCGTTCTTTGTCTCCACATAACGGCGGGTGAGGGTCACTCTCTCGAACAGTGAGCGGTCAGATAATCAACAGAACGGCGGGTGGTCAGAGGATAGAAGGGCAGTTTATAAGAGGCGATATGACTATCAGTGTCGATTGAGCTAATTGCAGTTCTCGAGTCTCTCCGCATCTGTCACTTTTCACTCTTACGATTTTCTCATTCTCAGGTGAGTCTCGGCAGTTTACCATTCTCGAGTTCAGCCAGATAAATGTCACCGTCAGGAGAAATGCGTTCTTGTCGGTGCGGCCGTCGGCCGTGGTCACCAGTGGAAGCTGGAATTTTAATGGGAGAACAATCGCCCAGTGGATCGGCCAAACCGTGTCTATTGACAACGCCTACACATCGCGGACTGAGCTATTCACGTCCACAGGGTCGCTTCTGCTGAAGTCGGTGAAAATGTCTGACGGTGGGGAATACCGTGTGAATATGGTTCCAACTAGTGGCTCCATGACCTCAGCGACTATCTCTCTGCGTATCATTGGTAAGTGAGACAGAGTTATACAGAATCATGCGATCTCGGACTATAACTTTCATTTTATTTCTGGTGTGATAGAATACAATATAACCTTCCCTGTTCGCTGCTGGGAGATGCATTATTTCCGATTGAACAAAACTATAGCGGGTGAGCAACATAGTTCCGCATTAGATTTAGATTAGAGTTCCTCTCGGACATGCATAGGTGGCTGTGATGCAGAAACGGGCCACCAGTGCACCCTGCCAGTCCCACGTTATGGACTGTTCAACTCTCACTCGTACTCTGTAAAGCTGCAGATCAGTAACTATAACAGGAAGAACACGATAGTGGACCGGACAACATACTGTGCAGATTTAAAAATATAAACAAATATTAACAAAAATGGAGAACATGAAATGACGAGATAAAGTGTCCTTAAAGTGAGATCACTGGTTATCACTGGATGGGCAGGTGAGTGCAGTCATCCGATTTGATCAGCCTGATGGCTGAAGGGTGGTAACTCTCCTTGAACCAAGGGCAGCGAGCACTGAGTTTCTCGCAGCTTCTACCTGATGCCAGCATGGCGAGAAGTCCTGCGTGGTGAGGCTATTTGATGACGGATGCTGTTTCCCTACCACGGCGCTTCATGTAGATGCGCTCAATGGTTGCGAGTGCTTTACCGTGATGGACCGGGCTGTATCCAATACACGTTGCAGGATTTTCCGTTCCAAGGCATTAATTTCCCTCACACCGGACCATGAGGCAGCAGGTCAACGCGCTCACCATTACACATCCATCGACCTTTGTCGCAGTTTTAGACGTCATGCCCAGTCTGCGCAGTCTCCTTAGGAAGTAGGGGCGCGGCCATGCAATCGTCGCTATTGCACCTACGTGTTGGGTCCAAGACCAGAACGTCCTCAAACAGTTAGCATGCTCCCCACGGTACATCTGTAGAAACTGGCGAGTATCTCTGGTGACATACTAGGTCTCCTTAAGAAAAATGGCGGTCGCGGTGCCTTCAGTGCAATTACATCAATATGTTGGGCCCAGGATAGATCCTCACAGAGTCTGACAGCCAAAGGAAATTCAAACGACAGTGAGACATAGGAGCAGCATTCGGCCGTCTGGTCCATCGAAACTGCTCCGCCCGTCAATCATGGCCGATCATTTTTTTTTTAACTTTTCTCCGACACCAATTCCCGGCCTTCTCCCTGTAACCTTTGATGCCATGTCCAGTCATGAACCTATCAATCTCTGCCTTAAATACCCCCCATGACCTGACCTTCACAACTGCACGTGGCCACAAATTCCACAAATTCCGGACTCTTCTTTTCACGTTGCCGGAAGCACCATCAGGTTAACATGTTCCACAGAGTCCCGCCCAGGCGCTGGATTGAACTGGCAACTGAACGGTGCCCACGTACCAAGTGGGGAGGAGGTCGTCCTCGACAACATCTCTGTGAGCCACACGGGAAAGTAAACTTGTGAGGCCTATAACATGGCTACAAAAAGGAATAATGCCTCAACCGCGGAAATCAATGTGTTCGGTAGGTCGTCCGTTCCTCCCTTTGCTGAGGTCCTATCACTAATGGTGTTGGTGCCGTCAGCCCGAATAATTCAACTAAGTGCCTGAGCCCGATTAGAATATCGTCTGACAATATCGTTTGACGACGGTGCATATTTAAGAATAAGAGTATTGATGAAGATGTGAATCGGATTTGATTTGAATTGCGGATTGGATTGCAAATGGTTAATTGCTGCAGTTAAGACTACAAGGCGATACAGCATGGGAAAGAGAATTAGACCATTTGGCCAATGGAGTCCGCTCCGCCATTTCATCATGGCTAATCCAATATTCCTCTCAGTCCCATTCACAGGCGTTTCCGCATATCCCTCATGCCCTGACCAATCTATCATCCTCAGCTTTAAACTTACATAACGACATGGCCTCTCCAGCTGCCTGTGCAACATAATTCCCAGATTCACCACATTCAATTCAAATAAATTCCCTTTCGTCTCCGTTCTCAAAGGACGCCACTCTATTCAGAGGTTGTCCTTCTGGTGTTGAACCCTCCCGCCATAAGGAACATCCTCTGTATGTGCACTCTAAAAAGGCCTTTCACAACTCGATGGGTTTCCGTGAGATTACCCCCACATTCTTCTGAATTCCAGTGGATGTTGGCCAGAGCCGACAAACCCTCTTCTCAGGAAAAGCTGTTCAATCCTGGAATGATTTTGCTGAAGCTCCTTTGAAACGCCTCCAGTTTCAACACATCCTTTCCGCAGAAAGGGGCACCATTTTAGAAAACAATGTGGACAGGTTTTTGGACGGGAAAGGAGTGGAGGGGTATGGGCTGAGTGCGGGTCGGTGGGACTAGGTGAGAGTGAGCGGTCGGCACGGACTGGAAGGGCCGAGATGGCCTGTTTCCGTGCTGTAGTTGTTATATGGGTGACAGTTCAGTTGTGTCATTCGAAGTAAAATTGGACAGGTATATGGACGGGAAAGGAATGGAGGGTCATGGGCTGAGTGCGGGTCGGTGGGACTAGGTGAGAATAAGCGGTCGGCACGGACTAGAAGGGCCGAGACGGCCTGTTTCCGTGCTGTAATTGTTATGTGGTTAAGGTTATACAAAACAGATCACAATCCTCCAAGTGGGGCCTCACCACTGGTTTCTAACATTTCAGCATTTTCTCCTTGTTTTTATATTCCCGTACCCTGGGAAAGAATGCTTTCATTGCATGAGCTTTGATACCTGGAAAGTCCAACATATCGCCAGTGAATTCCACAGTGAGGGATGATGCAGAATACCTATTCAGCTCTTCCACCAATTCGTTGTTGCCAAACACTACCTCTCCTCTCTCGTCTTCCAGCAGTTTGATATCCACTCTCGTGTCTATTTTTACACCTCACGAATCTGAGGAAACCTTACATATCCTCTTTAATATGATTGGCTAGAGTGCTTTCGAATTCCATATTTTCCTTCTTAATGACCTTTTAGTTGCCTTCTGTTATTTTTTTAAAACTTCCCAATCATTTTACATCCCAGTAATGATTGTTCCATTGTACACCCTCCTTTTGGCCTTTGTGTTAGCTTTGACTTCTCCTGTGAAGAAGCACATAGGGATAAGAGCTGGCAATGGCGACGATGCTCAGTTGGCAGCATCCAAATATTATGTACATGATATAGATAAAACCCAGTGAAAGCTATTTGCATTTTAATTGTATTTACAGAGACAGTGACCGGGGTTGCCGTGGTGACAAATAATTCCACTCCCCTGGAAAACCTCGATACCATCGCACTGAGTTGCGACGCGTCGGGCACTGTTCAGACACGGACATGGTTCAAGGACAACCAACCCATCCGGGAAAACGGCAGAATATTTACATCTCCCGACAAGGCGAAACTGACTATAATCAGCGTGAACAGAAACGACGTCGGGACGTACAAGTGCATCGTCAGCAACTCTTTCAGCAATGGCTCTGGAGAGACCTACGTGGAGGTTTACTGCAAGTACACAGGTAACCAGCAACCATCATTTGTACCGGATTTTATTCTACTAGACAGGTATTCCCATTTTGTAGATAGGCCGGAGAAGGTCAGAATTGAACCGGGCATGCAAGTTTACTGTCAGTCCACAGTTAGACAACCGCGTTAATTTGTATCGGATATCCCATTGTAGAGATGGACTAGAGGAGGTCAGAAAATCCCGGATCCACCAGGATATTACTCTAATCAACATTTTATTTTCATTTTACTGATAGACCAGAGAAGGTCAGAATCGTAGCCGAGCGTCCAGTTGTGTCCGATATTGTGTCCGATGTAAACGGTGATGTATCAGGGTTTCAGTGAGGTGTTGGGCAAGGTTCCCAACGATGAGATCATTCGGAATGTCAGGATTCACGGGGCCGAGAGAAACTTGGCTGCGTGGGTTGATTGGTTGGAGAAGAAAAACGGTGGCAATAGCGGACAGGCGTTCTGCATGGGCGTCATGGAATAGTGGTGTGTCGCTGGGGTCTCTTCTATTCTGGGATGGCCGCTTGTTGCGAACGGTTTGGATGAGAGAGTCGAAGGGAGGGCTAGGGTGCTTGAGATAACACGACGGGTGAGAGAGCGGACGATTTTCCTAGGTGATATCCGCAGGAAGCAGAACTGTGCTGAGAAGTGGCAGATGAAGTTTAATCCAGAAAGGAGTGAAGTAATACACTTTGGAAGGTCGAAAACAAAGCGCAAGACGCGAAATACTCAGCAGGACAGAGAGCATCTGCTCAAACAGAAATATTGTACTTTAGTCTGCTTGATAAAATGAACACAAATTTAATGTTAGAGCGAAGGCGGGGGGGGGGGCAAAAGCAGATTTCTGAAAGGGCGGAAAGGATGGGGATATGTTGTGATCCAAGTGGTGAATTTACGCCTGCAAAGTTTTTAAGTTTAAAACATGAACGAACAGAAGACCTGGTGATAGCGGAAACTGGAGGATGCAAATGCAGTCAGAAATGGTAGAAGAGCCGGGACTGGGGTTCTGTATCTTAGTAACTAATTCAATGACCATTTCCAGTAGCTGAATTGGCGTTCATTCACTTTACCTTTCCTGTTCAGCCCTCTCCGGAAGCAGGTGACTCCCAGATCTCCTTGCGTGGTGAGTTGAACTCCATGCTGTCTGTACGGATTACAGACGAATGGCATCGACATGATGTCAGAATATTGGACCAAAACCAATGTTCAATATGGAGACAGCGTCCGGAACGATTCCGAGTGTGGATCAGTCATCATTTCCAAAAAAAAAAAACAAAGATGTGTTTTCGCAATCTAAAATTGATGTTTGTTTTCTCTCTTAGCACCAAAAACAGATGGAAATAGTACCCTCAGCCCTGGAGAGTTCGCGCTCTGTGCATTTGTTGTACTTCTCATGAGCCTGTGCAGAGCAACCTGTAAATGGTGCCTCAGATGATCCTAATCTCGCTTGTGATAAGCTGCAGACAGAGGCACGTTTCGCAGTTGCAGTCGTCAGCGAGAAGGGACGCCTCCCTGCAAAAGGAGCATTCAGCTCTCCTGCCCGACATCTCCACTGTCTCGGCGGAGCGGTTATAAAGTGGGTGGAGGGGACAAGACCTAAACGTCGCGCTTTACTTTCCTTTGCTTTCTCTGCCTGAGGCCTCAGCGATCTCAAGATGACCACTCTGACTCTGTCCAACGTCATGTACTCCGAGGGTTCACTCTTTCTGTAGACTGTCCCTTTAAAACGCCGAAAGCATGAGACTAACATTTATACGCCGTTGGATTTCTGCTGACGACAAAAATTGCTCCTGTGCTATGGCGAACAGCTCGTGTTTCTATTTCTCTGGAATTACACCAGGACCTACCAGAACTGCTGTCGGCTTCTGGGTTGCCATCGGTGGGGAGAAGCAGGAAGCAGTTACATGATGGGCAGCTGGTGTTCAGCCTGGGTGTATTTAAGCAAGGCGAGCTGTCTTTCTCGCGGAGTCACACACAGTGGGACTTCCGACAGCGCACAAGGGTGAGTTGAGATCGATCCCGAGTATTGATAACTGACTCTCACAAGTTGCTGCAACTGGACGAAGTTTGCAGAGACGGGGAGGGGAGAGGAACGTTTGAAACAAAGAGATCACTCTTTGGACTCTCTCCAAGTAGCCTCTAAGTATCGTTCCTATACTGAGCGACCAGAACTGGACACAGTACTCCAAGTGTGGCCAAACTAGAACTAGGCCTAACTGTGGCCTAATTTCGCCCTGGATTACAAATATCTCCCTCAACACAACAACAACAACTCTGTACATTTGAACTGAACTGAACTTTCTAACATCCCATCGTAAGACTGTAACGATTACCACCCGAGTTTCAATTTGCTTGGCGAAATTTATCTATACATTTACGTTTGCATAGTTCTGCTATCTTTTTAACCTGCTTTAAGTTGCTAAATTTAGAAGTTACTCGTAAAATAGAGACTGTCAACTGCAAAATGAGGTGTGTCCAATTGCTGCTGATAGTTTTACAGGGTTGCGAGCATGTAACAGGAACTCTCCCCAGGGTTGCGTGTACCTAACACCACGCAAACCACCGCCGCCGCGCTTGGCACAGCCTTCCTTTAACTTGCTCCTGCTAACCAATCCCAGAGGCCGGCTGGTCGCTAGTCGGAGCTCTTCTTCGTGAATTGCCCCGAAACTCTGCCTTTGAAAATCTCCATCGCCGCCCTGATTGAAAGGTGTCCCTCTTACGCGCTCCCTGTCGCAGATTGTACAACACGAACCGCTCTCTCCACTCGCCCTCTCTCTCCACTCTCCGACCTCTCCTCCCGCAAACCCCGCCCCTCGTCCCTAACGCGCCCCCTCCTCCCACGAACACCGCCCACTATTTCCTCTCATCCCGCCCACCTCCCACTGACCCCGCCCTCTCATCCCACTGACACCATCCACACCTCGCAGTGATTCCCCTCCACACGCCACCTCGAACCGCGCCCCCTCCCCTTGTCGCCGTGACCGCCTCCCTCCGATTGGATCTCCGTCAGACTGTAGGTCAGCGGCCCGCATACGTCCAGCTCCCCCTCTCCCTCACACATCCGCACTAACTGCCTCGCAGCGTTGCCCCCGCCCGCAGCATCCGAAAGAGGGGATGGTTAAAGACGACCAGACGGCCAATCGGATCAACGCGTTTTATTAGCGAAAAGATTCTGCGTCGAACAGCTGACGGTTCAGGTGGCCTCAGCGAGCTGAAGAGGTGGGTCTGCTGGTATTCCGGGAGCGCGGGACGAGTCGGTGAGTTGGCGGGGGGGAGGTGGGTGTGTAGGGTCTGGGGGAGGTGTGAGTGTGTCTGGGATCTGTGCACAGGAAGAACCAAACCCAGCATTAAACAATGGGTTGCTGAAGGGTGTCCCAACTACCCCGTGTGACGAGCTTCGTGGGGAGGGAGGGGAATATTCCCGAGGGGTGGGCCGCAAGCACAGCGAGGAGTTGGCATCGGTCAGGAAACTCTCGTTTCTCAGACCAAGGGTTCCAGCGGAGCGCAGTTACTGAAGTTTTCCTGGATCGCCACCAGAACTGGCAGCTTGTTACTGGGAACGAACACCTCCATGTGGACGAAGTTGTTGGGGTTTCCAATATCGACCTGTGGGCAGGGTCACTCGGTTAGTCATGGGAGTCCCGTCCGCTAACCCCCTTCACATTGCCACCTCCGTGACCCGCGCTCTCGCGAGACTTCCCTCCACATCCCCGCCACTTCATCCCTCGCTGCTCCCCTCTCCGACTCCTTCAACCCTCCCTCCCCTGCACCCCTTCCAGTCTCTATCACCCCTCCTTACCCTACACTACCGCCCCGTTTTAATCGTCCCTCCCTCCCTCACATCCCTCCCCGGCTTTGATAATCCTAACCTCCCTTACACCTCTCCCCGTCTCCGTCAACCCCCGCCCTCCCCTAAACCCCTCTCCGACACCGTCACACGCTCCGACCCCTACACTTCTCACCGTCTCTGACCCACCCCGTCCACTTCACTGTCATCCCATCTCTCCCCTCTAACCCTCCCGGTCTCCGTCACCTCCTACCTCCCCTGAAACACTGCTCGTCTCCGTCACCCCCTCCCTCCCCTAAACCCCTCTCCGACACCGTCACACGCTCCGACCCCTACACTTCTCACCGTCTCTGACCCACCCCGTCCACTTCATTGTCATCCCCCTCTCTCCCCTCTAACCCTCCCTGTCTCCGTCACCTCCTACCTCCCCTGAACCTCTCCTCGTCTCGTCACCCCCTCCAGCTCCTACATCTCCTGAACTCTCCGTCATGCACTTGCTCCGCTACGTCCGTCCCCATCTCCATCTTACTCCCTCTCCCCAACACCATCTACGTCCCTGGTCTCCATTTCCCCTCCCACCCCTCCCCGTCTCCATTCCCCTGCCAGACCCTCCTGGTCTCCATTCCCCTCCACCGTCTCCATTCCCCTGCCACACCCTCCTGGTCTCCATTCCCCTGCCAGAGCTGCTCCCTTCCCGTCTCTGTTAATCCTAACCTCCCGTACACCTCTCGCCTCCTAACCCCTCCCGGACTCCATTCCCATCCCACACTTCTTGGTCTCCGTTCCCCTCCCAGCACCTCCCGGTCTCCATTACGCTCCCAGCCCCTCCCGGTCTCCAATCCCCTCCCGTCTCCATACCCCTCTCTCCCCATCCCGGTCTCCATTCCCCTCCCACCCGCTCCCGGTCTCCATTCCCCTCCCACCCTCTCTCGGTCTCCATTACCCTGCCAGAGCTGCTCCCTTCCCGTCTCTGTTAATCCTAACCTCCCGTACTCCTCTAGCTTCCCACCCCCTCCCGGACTCCATTCCCATCCCACACCTCTCGAGCTCTTTTCCCCTCCTAGCCCCTCCACACTTCCCGACTCTGATAATCCTAACCTCCCCTACACCTCTCCCCTCCCACCCCCTCCCGGTCTCCATTCCTCTCCCAGCTCCTCCGGGTCTCCATTCCCCTCCCACCACCTCCCGGTCTCCATTCCCCTCCCATCCCCTCCCAGTCTCCATTCCCCTCCCACCCTCTCCCGCTCTCCGTTCCCCTCCCACCCCCTCCCGGTTTCCTTTCCCCTCCCACCCCCTCCCGGTCTCCATTCCCCTCCCACCGTCTCCCGGTCTCCATTCCCCTCCCACTCTCTCCCGGTCTCCATTCCCCTCCCACCCTCTCCCGGTCTCCATTCCCCTCCCACCCTCTCCCGGTCTCCATTCCCCTCCCACCCTCTCCCGGTCTCCATTCCACTCCCACCCCCTCCCGGTCTCCAATCCCCTCCCGTCTCCATACCCCTCTCTCCCCATCCCGGTCTCCATTCCCCTCCCACCCGCTCCCGGTCTCCATTCCCCTCCCACCCTCTCTCGGTCTCCATTACCCTGCCAGAGCTGCTCCCTTCCCGTCTCTGTTAATCCTAACCTCCCGTACTCCTCTAGCTTCCCACCCCCTCCCGGACTCCATTCCCATCCCACACCTCTCGAGCTCTTTTCCCCTCCTAGCCCCTCCACACTTCCCGACTCTGATAATCCTAACCTCCCCTACACCTCTCCCCTCCCACCCCCTCCCGGTCTCCATTCCTCTCCCAGCTCCTCCGGGTCTCCATTCCCCTCCCACCACCTCCCGGTCTCCATTCCCCTCCCATCCCCTCCCAGTCTCCATTCCCCTCCCACCCTCTCCCGCTCTCCGTTCCCCTCCCACCCCCTCCCGGTTTCCTTTCCCCTCCCACCCCCTCCCGGTCTCCATTCCCCTCCCACCGTCTCCCGGTCTCCATTCCCCTCCCACCCTCTCCCGGTCTCCATTCCCCTCCCACCCTCTCCCGGTCTCCATTCCCCTCCCACCCTCTCCCGGTCTCCATTCCCCTCCCACCCTCTCCCGGTCTCCATTCCCCTCCCACCCTCTCCCGGTCTCCATTCCACTCCCACCCCCTCC
Organism: Hypanus sabinus; assembly: GCF_030144855.1. NCBI lineage: Eukaryota > Metazoa > Chordata > Chondrichthyes > Myliobatiformes > Dasyatidae > Hypanus > Hypanus sabinus. The sequence continues at coordinate 25,780 of NW_026779837.1, forward strand.
CGGTCTCCATTCCCCTCCCACCCTCTCCCGGTCTCCTTTCCACTCCCACCCCCTCCCGGTCTCCTTTCCCCTCCCACCCTCTCCCGGTCTCCATTCCCCTCCCACCCTCTCCCGGTCTCCATTCCCCTCCCACCCTCTCCCGGTCTCCATTCCCCTCCCACCCTCTCCCGGTCTCCATTCCACTCCCACCCCCTCCCGGTCTCCATTCCCCTCCCACCACCTCCCGGTCTCCATTCCCCTCCCATCCCCTCCCAGTCTCCATTCCCCTCCCACCCTCTCCCGCACTCCGTTCCCCTCCCACCCCCTCCCGGTCTCCATTCCCCTCCCACCGTCTCCCGGTCTCCATTCCCCTCCCACCCTCTCCCGGTCTCCATTCCCCTCCCACCCTCTCCCGGTCTCCATTCCCCTCCCACCCTCTCCCGGTCTCCATTCCCCTCCCACCCTCTCCCGGTCTCCATTCCCCTCCCACCCTCTCCCGGGCTCCATTCCACTCCCACCCCCTCCCGGTCTCCATTCCCCTCCCACCCTCTCCCGGTCTCCTTTCCACTCCCACCCCCTCCCGGTCTCCATTCCCCTCCCACCCTCTCCCGGTCTCCTTTCCCCTCCCACCCTCTCCCGGTCTCCATTCCCCTCCCACCCCTGCTCCCTTCCGGCTTCTGTGTGGAAACTCCACCTTGATCAGTAGAAGTTTTCCCAGCATGATGGTCTGGTCCTGCTCACGGTACGTTTTCGCGACGAATATCTGCTCTAAGGCGTGGATGTGACTCTCCGCGTCGGATTTCACCTGGACAGGGACAACACAAACTTCTGTATCTCCCGGGGAGGACAGAGCGGGACGAGGAAGGGTGTCCGGAAGCGGGTGGCGGTAACATTTATTTTTTACTTCACCTCCCTCCATTTCACCGCTTTACCTCGTTCCGTCTCTCGCCTTTCCCCCCCTCGTACCCTTACGCCCCACTCTTCCTCGTCTCTCTCTGATCTATCATTTTATCATCTCCCTCTTCCCCCCTCTCCGCCTCCCCTGCTCTTTCACCCCTCACCGTCTCTCTCTTTCTTCTCTCTCCACATCCCCTGCTCTCTCACCCCCCTCACCGTCTCCCTTTTCCCTCTCTCTTCGATTCCGCTGCTCACTCACCCCCTCACCGTCTCCCTCTTCCCCCCTCTCCGCCTCCCCTGCTCTCTCACCCCCCTCAGCGTCTCTCTCTCCTACCGCTCTCTCGGCCAGCCTTGCTCTTTCCCCCTCTTTCTGTGTGCCTCTATAATCTTTACCCTGGCCAGGCTTTTCTACATCTCTGTCGCTCCGTCACTGATCTTTCTCCCCTTCTCCTGCCCTGTCCTTCGCCTCACTCTCTGCTCCCTCATTCCACATTCCCTGCTCGTTCTCATACTTTTCCCGTCTCGCTCTCGCTCTTCTCCCTCTCCCCGTCTGTATCCGTCTACCTTCTCTCCAATTCCCCTGCGGGAACTCTCACCTTTCATCCGTGTCTCTGCCTTCTTTCTCTCCCTCTCACTCTCTCTCTTTCGTTCTTCTCCCTCTCCCCGTCTGTATCCGTCTACAATCTCTCCAATTCCCCTGCTGGAACTCTCACCTTTCATCCGTGTCTTTACCTTCTTTCCTTCCCTCTCCCTCTCCGTGCTCGAAAGGTCCTCTGCCCTCCCTCCCCTATCTCTCTTTCTCTGTTTCTCTGTTTTCCCTGCTCTTTCTCCCCGTATCGCTGTCTCTCTCCCGCATATTCCCACTTCCCCTACTCTTTCTCCACCCTACCACCTCTCCCCACTTCCCCTGATCTATCCCCCCCTCTCCCCGTCTCTCTCTCCCTCTCCCTCTCTCTCTACCTCCCCCCTCTCTCTCTCCCCCACTGTTCGATCTCCAATTACCCCGCTATTCCCCCACTCTTGCTATTTCTCCCTCTTTCCACTCCTGGCTCCTCCTCCCACCTCCCTTTCTCCTAACTGCCCCCCGCATTCCGTTTCGTTCTCCAATTTTCCTCCCGCCCTCTAATCCAAACACTCACTCTCCCCCTTATCCTCCTCCTTCCTTCCCTCTCTCGTCCCCCTCCCTTTCCCATCCCCCTTTCTTCCGTCTCCCTCTACCTCCCTCCCCTCTCCTCTCCCATATATCGCCACCTCACAATTTTTCCGCAATCTTCCCCTTCATCCAGCCTCCGCCCTGTTACTGTCGCCATTATTCACCCCGTCCTACACTCAATCCTCTCCTCTCCCTGCTCCAAATGGACTTCCACTGTCTATTCCGTACCTCTACTTCTCTACCCGTCACTCGCACATACATATATATATCTACTTCCCGCTCTTTCCTTCTCTCTCCCTCTCCGTGCTCGAAAATTCCTCTGCCCTCCTTCTCCTATCTCGCCTGGAGATATAAATATAAATATATATTTTATTCAATTTCTCACCCCGCCTCTTTCTTCTTTCCCCCCGAGGAGGGCAGTTTAAGGGGTGTGGGAATGGGGAGGACTGTGCTCCTGGTTCTGGAAGAGTTTGTAACAAACCTCATCTGCGACCTTATGGACCTCTGTCGTGGCCGGCTGTTCTTTTGTCCACACTGGTGCCATCTCTCTCTCTCTGTTGCACTTGTTCGTTCGCTGACGCTCTCTCTCTCACTCTCTCTCTCGCCACTTGTCACGGCCGCTTTTACAGATCTGGCCCCTCCCCCACCCCTCCGACATGCCCCTCCCCCCTCTCAGCTATTCCCCCGCCCGTTTTGCCCTCTCTCGGGCTCTTGCCCTCCGCTTGGGGCATGGAACCTGACCCCGGCCCCTTACGGATGTGACCTACTTACGGGAAAGGTGTACAGAGCATAGGGAACATTCACAGAGATGCTCCTGGGTCTGCGGGGCCTCTGGTTTCAGGAAACATTGAATGGGACAGGATTCTAATGAACGTAGAAGATTGAGAGGGGATTTGATGGAGGTTCACTGGCTTTATCCGCTGTGGTTGGGTGGGACTGCAAACAGTGATCAAAGGTTAAGGGTGAAAGGTGAGAAGTTTATGGGAATTATGGAGGGGGAACGCCTTCACTCAGAAGGTCGTGAGAGTGTGGAATGATCTGCGAGCACGACTGGTCCGTGCGAGCTCGATTCCAACGTTTAGGCGATGTTTGCACGGGTACATGGATAGGAGGCTTCCGGGGGTCTATGATGCAGCTGCAGCGGGCTGGTATAATGCAGCTTAAATGGTTTCCGCATGGGCTAGATGGGCCGAAGGGCGTCCCTGTAAGTCGTGTTTCTCTGTGTGCTTTACTCTTCGGAGAGAAGGAGGATGAGAGGAGACATGATAGAAGTGTACAAGATATTAAGAGGAATAGACAGAGTGGACAGCCAGCGCCTCTTCCCCAGGGCACCACTGCTCGGTACAAGAGGACATAGCTTTAAGGTGAGGAGAGGGAAGTTCAAGGGGATATTAGAGGAAGGTTTTTCACTCAGAGAGTGGTTGGTGTGTGGAATGCACTGCCTGAATCAGATACACTAGTGAAGTTTAAGAGACTACTGGACAGGTATATAGAGGAATTGAAGGTGGGGGGGGGGGTTATATGGGTGGCAGAGTTTGAGGGTTGGCACAACATTGTGGGCCAAAGGGCCTGTACTGTGCTGTACTATTCAATGTCTATGTTCTATTATAGGACAAGAGGGCATGACTTCAGGGTTGAAGGACTTTCTTTTCAAACTGAGATGTGGAGAACTTCCATTAGTCAGAGGCTGGTAAATCTGTCGGATTTGTTGCCACGAGCGGCTCTGGAGGCCGTCATTGGGGTATTGAAGGCCGAGACAGACATTCTTAATTAGCCAGGGCATCAAATGGTATGGGAAGAAGGCAGGGGAATGTAGATGACTAAAATAATTTGATCAGCACATGATTGAATGGCGGAGCAGACTCGATGGGCCGAATGACCTACTTATTTCCTATATCTTAAGGTCCAATTCTAGTAAGGCCAGATTTGGAGCACTGGGACATTTCTGGTCATTCCACTGTAGTCGAGGCTTTGGAGGGGGTGCAGAGGACGTTTGCAAGGATGCTGCTCTGTAGAGGATGTGAGCTACCATGAGGAGCTGGATAAATGTGTAGTTCACTGGAGCACTAAAGTTGATGAGAGATCTGATAGAATTTTAAAATATTATCAGAGGCTTAAATGGATTGGACAGGGGTTATCAGTTTCCCAAGGTTGAAATGTCTAATACTCGAGGGCAGACACTGAAGGCAGAAGGGATATATTCAAGTGGGATGTGAGGGGTAAGTCTCTTTATTCAGAGAGTCGTGTTCGGAGCAAGTGCTGCCTGGTATGGAGGCAAAGGCATGAGAGGTTTTTAAGAGACGGTTGGATTGGCACATGGATGTATGGAAGATTGGGGATATGGGCAAAGTGTAGGTAGGAGGGATTAATGCTTGTGTGCTTTGATTTGCTTTGGCACTGCATTGTGGGCCGCATTTCCTGTTCCTGTGCTATGCTGTTCTATGTTCTATGTGGAAGAATTCTCCAGGCTGCCCTAACTGAGCAGTCTCATGACATTTCCCCCGAGATAGGAACGCCACCAGCCCCTTTTAATCCCTCCCACATTCCTGCATCTCAAACAACGGAACCCGGTAATTCTGAGCTGCCAGCCCTGCCGTCCGGCAAACAAGTCTAATGGCCACAGTAGCTCATCCTCGTGTCCTTCAATTATTATTGCACTTAAATATTAGTCATATCACCACCAGTACATCATCATATCATACTTCACCTTTTGATTTCTCTCTCCCTACCCCTTACTCCCCCCTCTCTCCCCCTTTACAACACACCCCTCCCTACTATCTCACTCGCTCTGCTCTCTCCCTTTCTCACCATCCCCGAGTCTCTTTCTCTCACAACCTCCTCCTCTAACTCGCACTGTCTCCACTCTCTGTCCTCCGCACTCTCCCTACCCTCATCCTCTCATTCTCTGCTGTCTTTCTTTCTCTCTTCCTAGCTGTCTCTCTCTCGCCTCCCACCTTCTTTCTCACCCTATCTGCCTCAGAGAGTGAAACACATCTACGGCTTTACCAAGTTCCACAACCACATTCTGGGCTACCCCTCCCTCTGATCACCCCTGAACACCCACATCACTGTGCCCCTTCCACTCACTCTCACCCATACATCAACACTATTTAAACGTTTACTGGTAACTGTGTCTGGGAATGAACCAGCTTCCAGACACGTGATAACGGTCTTTATTTTGTGGAATGTCGTTATTGTATGTATATACTTAAAAACATCATGAAAAAAAAATAAACAGCAGCAGATGATGCGAGCTTGAGGTGAACATTAAATGCTCTAAACTCGCAGCAAATGGGGCAACAACTGTAACTGCTAAAGGTGCTGGTTGACGACCCTCGGTATTTTTTTTACATTGATGTTAAAGATTCTATGGCATTACCTTGCAGCAGAAAGAGTAAAATACAATTTTGATGTGACTTTTTTTTCCACACCCGCATAAGGGTGAATTGCTGATAAGATCTGGTTTCAGCATAAAGGCCGCGCCATGTTCTGAGAAATGTAAGCGAACCAGCATCTGCTTGCACGCAGACATTGAGCTAAGAGTCAAGCAGAACAACAACCCGTATCTTCCAAATCAATGATCGGGCCTCTTCCTCATTCCTTTTCTAATTCCACTACGTGTTTCAGCCCGAAATATCGGTTTATTTTTCAGTTCCATAGATGCTGCCTAAACTGCTGAGTACCTCCAGCATCTTGTGTGTTGTTGTGGTTACGAAAGATCTGCGATAGGGAAACTGTCGGGCATTGGACAAAGCACTGTGAAACGACTTTAAACATATCTACACTGTTGAGAATATTCCTGGGGAATTAATGTGTTGAATATTTCAACTGATGAGATAGGTCAGGTGACGGAGGTATGTGTTTGGGGAGCACTTCGGGTCCAGAGATCACAATGCCATTAGTCTCAATATAATTATGGAGAAGGATAGGACTGGAACCAGGGTTGAGATTTTTGATTGGAGAAAGGTTAACTTTGATGAGATGCACAAGTATTTTGAAGGAGTGCATTGGGACAATTTGTTTTATGGGATGGATATAATAGAGAAATCGAGGTGTTGGGGATAGTGTAGAGGATTGTTGAAGATTGCAGAGAGACATTGATAGGATGCAGAAGTAGGCTGAGAAGTGGCAGATGGAGTTCAACCCGGAGAAGTGTGAGGTGGTACACTTTGGAACGACAAACTCCAAGGCGGAGTACAAAGATGTCCTGTCTACAAATCCCTGAAAGATGCCTCACAGGTAGAGAGGGTAGTTAAGAAAGCGTATGGAGTGTTAGCTTTCATAAGTGGAGGGTTTAAGAGTCGTGAGGTAATGATGCAGCCCGATAAAACTCTGGTTAGGCCACACTTGGAGTACTGTGTCCAGTTCAGGTCGCCTCACCATAGGAAGCATGTAGAAATATTGGAAAGGGTACAGAGGAGATTTTCTAGGATGTTGCCCGGTTTAGAGAGTATGCATTATGATCAGAGATTGAGGGAGCTAGGGCTTTAGTCTCTAGAGAGAAGGAGGATGACAGTGGACATGATAGAGTTATACAAGTTATTAAGAGGAATAGATAGAGTGGTCAGCCAGCGTCTCTTCCCCAGGGCACCACTGCTCATACAATAGGACATGGCTTTAAGGTAATGGGAGGAAAATTCAAGGTGGATATTAGAGGAAGGTTTTTTTACTCAGAGCGGTTGGTACGTGGAATGCACTGCCTGATTCAGTGGTGGAGGCAGAAACACTAGTGAAATTTACGAGTCGATTGGACAGGTATATGAAGGAATTTGAAGTGAAGGGTTATATGGGAGGCAGGGCTTAAGGGTCGGCACAACATTGTGGGCCGAATAGCCTTTACAGTGCTGTATTGTTCTATGTTCTATTACCGAACTTTTCCCACACAAATGAGAAAATTTAGCTCTCTTCTGGTCGGCTGGCACATCATCTGTAGCTATGACCATTTTATATGTCTCTGCTAGCATTCACGCAGTTTCAATACTAGCGTCCCAAATGCTTCCAGGGAATATGTTGTCAGGCCCTGGAGATTTATCCATCTCTCCTCACTTCAAGAGAGCAAGCACATATTCCGTAAACTGGATACAATCCATGACCTGCCGAACGTTTCTTCATTTCTATCGTCTCTATTTCTGTCTCTCAAGTACATGCACACCCAGATCAATCATTGAAGATCTCCCCCATTGTTTTTGCTAAGCACGCTGATCGTCAGAAGTTCGTTTGTCCAGTTAATGTGGCAGTAGGGAAACAATAGGTTTTCTCAAATAAATATACTGCCACCAAATATTTTATTACTCGTGGAAATGTGCTCATTACAGTAGTTGTCTATAATAATGATTTCTTAATGTAAGTGAAGCATTTGCTGTCCCTGGGTCTGTTCTCAAATGGATGATGGGGCACGCTAGCGGAGGGAAACTCATTGAAACGTAGCAAATACTGACGACTCCATAGAGTGGACGGATAAAGATGTTTTCATCAAGAGAGGTGTCTTGAAACAGAGAAAACAACCTCACAAACCATTGAGATGTATCTACAAGCCTTCTCCTCCACCATTCTATCCAGTAGTTGGGTCAGAATGTTGCCTGTATTGTCAACTGTACTTTTACGTTATTCAAAGCTACAACAATTTGTCAGAATTTTTAATCGCTTAACTAAGCAAAGAAGGAAACTTCATGAATATCACCACAATGTGTTCTGTAATGTATTTTGTAAATAACAGATAACCGACTTTTGAAGCAGACTGACCGTATTTAATGACCAGCCTCAGCACTGCTGCAAGTGTTGTGGAGAAGGAGCTAACAGCAGATTTACTGGATACTGGCATTTTGATTTCAACATTACAACATTGCTGAGTGTTCAATATTCATTGTGGTCATAAGGAAACTCAAAAATGTGAGTCTCAGACTGTTACTTCCTTTTTCATTTACTTCTGGTGGGCCTCTTGCTCGGTTAGTAGGGTTCAAGGAGGGTTGGACATTTTATCGCACTGTGATCACTGTGCAGACACAGTAGCCTCAGAAACAGGGGTGGATTCCAGGATGCTTTGAGCACTTACTGTATGGAATATATGATGCCTGTGTTGGAATGAAGAGATGAGTAATGAATGTTGGGATTGCATTTGTGGAAATCATTTTAGGCTGCCACAAACATCTTGCAATCAGTCAATATTTATGCATCGATAGAAAAGGCAAATATGCTTCCTCCACTCAACAATAAAATAATCGACAAGTGTTTTCAGTTTACCTGCTGAAAGGTATCCGCGTCCGCGCTGTGACCCAAGGCCTGGAATTCAACCCCGATCCCCGTCCAGACAAAGCTTCCACCGGCTACTATTCCGTCATGGGTTGGTTCAGGAGTTTTAGTTTGTGAACTGGGCATAGCTGAGACACCGAATTACGTCAGCGGCAGCAAAGAGTCCTGGGCCAAGGTTATCATCCTGGGATGGGGACTCCAGGAATATAGTATTTGTAGTGTTTGGTGTTCGTCTGAGCTTATTGCTACTACAGATGGCACTGGGCGTTCCTCTTTCCCCAATAAAGCAAACGTTTCGGACAGATGGGCATGGGCTGCGGGGAATTCTACGTGAGACGTGCGACGATCTGCGAATCTCTTGGGTCCAGGTTTTGACCCATATAAAATGGACCTGTCGGTCAAGCTGCCCGGGCGGATGAAGTGATGAGTTAGTATTAATGTTCTGTGCTCAGCTGTTTAGTTCTGGAGTTCCTTTGGAAGCAAAGAAGAGAACGAGTTACCTCTCCTTCCCTCGCAGTGAGACGCTGTGAGTTAATGGGCTGCTCCGTGTTTGCAGCAGTAAGCATGGACCGGGGTTTAGTGTTCAATCCGTGTTTGGAAAGTCCCTCTCACTGTCCCCTGTCTCTCAGCTAGTGGGAGTCAAACAGAAACTCCAGAAGGAGAAGCTAAAGGCAGAGGTATCAGTATTACAGAAGTACCAGTATTACAGTGGTGTACAGGGAATTACCGAGGCAGGAGAGGGGAATTGGCCAGAATTGATGGGAAACGGTCACTCGCAGGGATGGTAACAGAGCAGCAATTTGTGGGAAGCTGGAGGATTGGTAATGTTGTTAAAACAAACAGAAAACAAAAGGCAACAATAAGTCATTAAGAAGGTAAAGGTGAACCACCAAAGAAAACGAACCTATAATAGTAAAGATGTTACTGAACGTTTCTTCAGATACATAAAGTGTAACAGAGAAGCACGGCTGGATATCAGAACGCTGGAAAACGACACTGGAGAGGGAGTAAATGGGGACAGGAATGGCGGCCGAACTGAATAAGTATTTTTCACCAGCCTTCATGGAGGAAGACACCAGCAGTATATTGGAAGCTCCAGGTGTCGGGGGCATTAAATGTGTGAAGTTAACATAACTAGAGAGAGGTTTCTTGGGAAACTCAAAGGTCTGAATTTAGATATGTCACCTGGACTAGGTGGCGTGTACACAAGAATTTTAAAAGTGGTGGCTGAAGAGATCGTGAGACATCAATAAAGTTCTTTCAAGAATCACTAGCTTCTGTAATGGTTCTGAGAGACTGGAAAATTGCAAATGTTACTTCACTCTTCAAGAAAGGAATGGGAACGAAGAGAACCCATCTGTCCGTTTGTCTGACCTCAGTGTTTAGGAAGGTATAGGAGCCGATGATTAAGGATGTCGTCTCAGGGTACTTGGAGACCCGTCATAAAATAGGCCGTAGAGGGCATGATTCCTCAAGGGAAAATCATGCCTGACAAATCTTTGAAGAAATAATAAGCCTGATAGACAAAGGTGAATCGGTTGATGCTGTGCATTTGGATTTTCAGAAAGTCTTTGTTACGCTGCCACACATAAGGTTGCTTAACAAGCTACGAGATCATAGTATTACAAGAAAGATTCTGACGTGGATAAAGCAGTGGTTGGTTGGAAAGGGGCAAAGCCTGGGAATAAAATAATCATTTTCTGGATTGCTCCCAGTGACCAGTGATACTCCACAGTGTCTGTTTTGGGACCGATTCTTTTACGTCATATGTTAATGATTTGGACAATGGAATTGATGGCTTTGTTGCAATGTTTGCAGATAGTATGAAGATAGTTCGAGGTGCATGAGGTTTCGAGGAATTAGAAAGGCTACAGAAGGTCATTGACAGATTAGGAAAATGGGCAAAGGAATGGAATACAGTTTGGAGAAGTGTATAGTCGTGCAGTTCGGTAGACGAAATGAAAGTCTTAGTTATTTTCTAAATACAAAAGAAAACTATGGTGCCAACGGACTTGGGGATCATTGTGCAGGATTCCCTAAAGGTGAATTTGCAGGTTGAGTCTGTGATGAGGAAGGCAAATGCGATGTTCGCATTCATCCCAAGAGGAATAGAATATAAAAGCAAGGATGTCATGTTGAAACTTTATGAAGCACTTGGAGTGTTCTGAGCAGGTTTAGGCCTCTTAACTTCAAAAGGAAAGTGCTGAATCTGTAGAGGCTTTGCCGCAGATGTAGTATGTATGGATTTTAAAAAAACATTTGATAAGGTACCCATGCAAGGCGTAATGAGAAAGTAAGATGGCGTGGGATCCAAGGGGACATGGCTTTGTGGGTCCAGAAGTGGCTTGCCCACAGGAGGCAAAGAGTGGTTGTAGACGGGTCATATTCCACATGGAGGCCGGTGACAGTGGTGTGCCTCAGGGATCCGTTCTGGGACACCTACTCTTTGTGATTTTTATAAATGACCTTGGTGAGGAATTAGAGGGATAGATTAGCAAATGTGCTGATGACACAAAGGTTGGGTGTGTTATGGATAGTGTGCAGTGCTGTCAGAGGTTACAACGGGATTTGGATAGGATGCAAAACTGGGCTGAGATCTGGCAGATGGAGTTCAACCCAGAAAAGTGCGAGGTGTTTCATTTTAGTAGGTCAAATATGATGGCAGAATTTTGCATTAATAGTAAGACTCTTGGCAGTGTGCTAGATCAGCGGGATCTTGGGATCCGAGTCCATAGGACACTCAAAGCTGCAACGCAGGTTGACTTTGTGATTCAGAAGGCCTGCAGTGTATTGGCCTTCATTAATCGTGGAATTGAGTTTAGGAGCCGAGAGGTAATGTTACAGCTCTATAGGACCCTGGTCAGATCCACTTGGAGTACTGTGCTCAGTTTTGATCGCGTCACTAAGGGAAGTACGTGGAAACCACAGAAAGGGTGCAGAGGAGATTTGCAAGGATGATGCTTGGATTGGGGAGCGTGCCTTATGAGAATAGCTTGAGTGAACTCGGCCTTTTCTCCTCGGAGCGATGGAGGACGAGAGGTGCCCTGATAGACGTGTACAAGATAAAGAGAGGCCTTGATCGTGTGAATAGTAAGAGGCTTTTCCCCAGGGCTGAAACGGCTGGAACGAGAGAACATAGTTTTAAGGTGCTTGGAAGTGGGTACAGAAGAGATGTCAGGGGTAAGTTTTTGCACGGTGGTGAGCGCGTGGAATGAGCTGCCGGCAGCGGTTGTGGACGAGGAAACGATACGGTTATTTAAGAGACTCCTGCAGGGGGACATGGAGCTCAGGAAAATAGAGGACTTTTGGTGAAGCCCAGGTCTTTCGAAGGTACATGTTGGGCACAGCTTCGTGGGCCGAAGGGCCTGTATTAACCATAACCATATAACCATATAACAATCACAGCACGGAAACAGGCCATCTTGGCCCTCCTAGTCCGTGCCGAACCCTTAATCTCACCTAGTCCCACCTACCCGCACTCAGCCCATAACCCTCCACTCCTTTCCTGTCCATATACCTATCCAATTTTACCTTAAATGACACAACTGAACTGGCCTCTACTACTTCTACAGGAAGCTCAGGATGTATTGTGCTGTAACTTTTCTATCTTTCTATGTTTCTATGTGTTGCCTCATCAGGACTTCATAAATTCTCAACGGCACATCCTTCCTTTTATATTACAATCCTCTTGAATTGATTGCAACGATCGCATTTGCCTTCTTCACCGCCGACTCGGCCTGTATCTCTTCAAGTTAATGATACATATCAACCATCTTGTCCACCCTCAGTCCAATATATTTCCCTCCACATCAATGAAATATATCAACAATCTTTTTCAACCTCTGTCCAGTCTGTATCCCACCAGCTCAATGATATGTATCAACCATCTTTTCAACCTCTGTCCAGTCTGTATCCCACCAGCTCAATGATATGTATCAACCATCTTTTTCAAACTCTGTCCAGACTGTATCCCACCACCTCAATATCAGCTATAGCTCTGTGCATTTTATTTGTCTCTGACAGTGTTCGAGCAGTTTCTGCACTGGCCTCCCACAAGGTCCAAGGGAACAACTTGTCAGGCCCGGGGGATTTGTCCATTCTAATTCAGTAAGCACCTGTTCTGTAATCTGCATACAATCTATAGCAAGACTAGCTTTTCCCGATTTCTATAGTCTCTGTATCTGTCTCCCAGGTAAATATAGGCATTCAAAAATCATTGAAGATCTACCCCATCCCTTTCGGTTCCTTGACTAGATGGCACAATGTTCTTTTTTGACAATTAATTGGGCACTACGAAACAGTACATGAGGCTCAATAAATTATTCCCCCGGCAAACTCTCTGTATCCGAGGGAATGTGCTCATTACAGTTGTTGTTTACAAAGTTCACAAGAGTGATTCTAGATTGAAAAGGTTTTATGTATGAGGAGCATCTGGTGTTTCTGGGCCTGATCTCAATGGAGGGGTGATGACTGTGGGAACAGGAACCTCCATGAAATCCTGAGGTCCGGATGGAGCGGATAGGAACAAGATGTATTCAACAGTAGGGGAGTCTAGTAACTGAGGTTACAATCTCAATATATTCAGCTGTTTCTGCAGACCTTCCCTTCCGTCATTCTGTCCAGTAGCAGGATCTGAATTGAACATGAATCAATGCCTGGAATTGATCATAGATATAAGCTATTGGCAGTCACAAGAACATGATGGAATTTTAGCCACTTAATTGAACAAAGAAGTACACTTTATGGTTTTCACCATGTGATATACTTTGTAAATATCCGATAGTTGCCATTTGAAGCAGATAGGCCGCACCGCATCCAACAAAGTGTTTTGTTTTTGGAACAGCTTCCGCACTGCTGGAGGTTCTGTAGAGATGGAAATACCAACAGATTTAATGGATACACCTCGCAGCAGGATTAAAACAACCACTGGAATTTTAGCTTCCCCATTACAAAATGGCTGAGAGGCCAGTATTCATGTTTGTCATAATGAAACTCAGAGCATGTGAGGTCGAGTTCCTTATTTCCTATTTTCCTTTAGTTCTGCTCAGCCGCTTCCTCCATCACCAGAGTAACAGCCCACCACAGCTGCAAGGAGTATTGAACATTTTTATGGCTCTCTGGTCACTGCCCTTCAGCGGAGAGACAGTGACTTCAGGAGGCAGTGTGGATGCGAGGATGCCTTCAGCATTCACTGTATGGAAAATATGATGTTTATATTGGAATAAAGAGATAACGAATGAATGTTGGGATTGCATTTATGCAAATCTCTTCAGGACGCCACAAACATCTTGCAGTCAGCCAATATGTGTGCTGACATATTGCACATTTTGCTGACATAAAGGCAAAATCCTGCACTGAGTTTCCAGTGATTTATTTTCAATTTTATATTAAAAGCATCTTCTTACTGTTTCACTACGGGATATATTACTATCGTTCCTTTCAGTTAGTCCTGACGAAGTGTCTCGGCCCGAAACGTCGACCGCTCTGCTCCCTATAGATGCTGCCCGGCCTGCTGTGTTCCACCAGCATTTTGTGTGTGTTGTTTGAATTTCCAGCATCTGCAGATTTCCTTGTGTTTGCATTTTAATTCTGATTCCCATTCAGATATCTCGATCAATGGCATCCTCTTGTGCCAAGAGGAAACCGTCCTCAGGGTGGAGGAGCAACACCTTATATTCCATCTGGGTACCCTCCAACCTGATTGTATGAATATTGAATTCTCCTTCCACTAAACAAATCCCCCCCACACCAAAAACCTTCTCTATTCCCTACTCTGAACTTTCATTTCTGCTCACCAGCTTGTTATTGCTCCCAGGTCCCCTCCATCCCTTTCTCCTATTGACAACTCTCCGATTCTTTCATCTTCAGCCCTTAACCACCTATCACCTGCTAGCTCGCCTCTTACGCCTCACTTACCTATTCATTCAGATATCTTCCCCCTCCCGCATCAGTAATGAAGAAGGCTCTTTGCCCAAAATGACGAACGGTCTACTCTTTTCCTTAGATACAGCCTGTTGTGCTGAATTCCTTCAGCATTTTGCGTGTATTGCTTTGAATTTCCAGTGTCTGCAAGCTTTCTTGTGTTTAAGTGTAGTAATTACCGTAACAATTATTTGGGTTTTGTTGAGATTGTACCTGGAATATGGTGTAAAATCCCGCTCTCCATACTAACACGGGTTATCCAGACCAGAACAAACTGCCGGAGGAACCATGGACGTCCAGTGTAGTTTCTCCTTTGGCTCCTCCCACTTCCGCCAAACCAACGGTGTCGCCATGGGCACCCGCATGGGTTCCAGTTATGCCTGCCTTTTTGTTGGCTTTGTGGAACAGTCCATGTTCCAAGTCTATACGTGTGTCCATCCCCCACTTTTCCTTTGCTACATCGACGACTGCATTGGGTCTGCCTCCTGCACGCATGCTGAGCTCGTTGAATTCATTAACTTTGCCTCCAACTTTCACCCTGCCCTCAAATTTACCTGATTCATTTCCGACACCTCCGTCCCCTTTCTTGATCTGCTGATATCTACTATAGGCCTACAGACTGTCAAGGCTACATGGACTATTCCTCTTCCCACCCTGTCTCTTGCAAAAATACTATCTCCTTCTCACAATCCTTCCGTCTCCGCCGCATCTGCTCTCAGGATGAGGCTTTTCATTCCAGGATGAAGGAGAGGTCTTCCTTTTTTACACAAAGGGGCTTCCCTTCTTCCACCATCAACTCTGCTCTCAAACGCATCTCTCCCATTTCCCGCACATCAGCCCTCACCCCATACACCCGCCACCCCACTCGGGATAGGGCTCTCCTCGTCCTCACCTACCACGCCACCAGCCTCCAGGTCCAACGTATAATTCTTCGTAACTTCTGCCACCTCCAACGGGATCCCAGTACCAAACACATCTTTCCTTCCCCCCCCCACTTTCTACTTTTTGCAGGGATTGCTCCCTACGCGACTCACTTGTCCATTCGTACCCTCATCCCTTCCCGCCGATCTCCCTCCTGGCATTTATCCTTATAAACGGAACAAGTACTACACCTGCCCTTACACTTCCTCCCTCACCAACATTCAGGGCCCCAGATAGTCCTTCCAGGTGAGGCGACACTTCACCTGTGAGTCGGCTGGTGTGGTATACTGCGTCCGGTGCTCCCGGTGTGGCCTTTTATATATTGGCGAGACCCGACGCAGACTGGGAGACCGTTTCGCAGAACACTTGCGCTCGGTCCGCCAGAGAAAGCAGGATCTCCCAGTGACCACACATTTTAATTCCACGTCCCATTCCCACTCTGATATGTCTATCCATGGCCTCCTCTACTGTCAAAATGAATCTAAACTCAGGTTGGAGGAACAACACCTTATATACCGGCTGGGTAGCCTCCAATCTGATGGCATGAGCATTGACTTCTCTAACTTCCGGTAATGCCCCTCCTCCCCTTCTTACCCCATCCCTGACATATTTAGATGTTTGCCTGTTCTCCATCTCCCTCTGGTGTTCCCCCCACTCCTTTCTTTCTCCCTAGGCCTCCCGAAAACATGATCCTTTCAGCTCGGTATCACTTTTACCAATCACCTTTCCAGCTCTTAGCTTCATCTCCTATTGTTTCGCAGTTCCCCCTCCCCTCACTACTTTTAAATCTCTTACTATCTTTCCTTTCAGTTAGTCCTGACGAAGGGTCTCCGCCCGAAACGTCGACAGTGCTTCTTCTTATAGATGCTGTCTGGCCTGCTTGTGTTCCACCAGCATTTTGTGTGTGCTGTTTGAATTTCCAGCATTTGCAGATTTCCTCGTGTTTCCACAACATGAAAGCCAGGACATCAACAGGATCCGGGACAGCTTCTTCCACCAGCCTATGAGAATGATTAATTCATGCTGACAAAATCGTATTTTATGTTCTATTGTTGAACATACTATTTATTATAAAGTACTATAAATTGCACATTGCATATTTAGACGGAAACGTAAAGGTTTTTACTCATGTATATGAAGGATGTAAGTGTAACTATCTTGGTCAACCATTGTCCAGCCTGTATCCCACCACCTCAAAGATATATATATATATATATATATACACACCATCTTGGTCAACATCTGTCCAGCCTGTATCCCATCAACGATTATATATCAACAATCTCTCTTCTGACGTTGTCTTCATTATGACGTATTTTTGACTCACTGAGTTGATACTGAAATCGGTGTTTGTACCTGGAACTACTGGAGGGTTTATTGAATACAGCATGTAATAAGTTAAAGACAGCCATTGCGATTTTCGCTTGAAAGTTAAAATGTCTGATGTATTAATCGTTGTCGGAAGGAGGGTTGGAAGCAGAGAATACAGATTGATAGTGGGGTGGGATGGATGTTGTGAGCATTGACTGCATTATCCCTGTATTGGATTGAAGAGAAAACTAATGAATATTGGTATTACATTTGTGCTAATTTGTTCTGACCGTCACAAATATCGTGTAATCAGTTAATAGTTGTGCATCATTTAAAGTAAAAAGAGAAAATGGTGGAAATCTTCAGCAGATCGGGCAGCGTCTTGGACAGTCCCGGTTCAGATACTGGGTCTTCCACAGTTTCTCTTTCCACACATCCAATCTGATGTACCGGGTTTCCAACACATGACTTTCAATTTTACATTTAAAATGTTTTCTTCCTATTAGCCTGCAGGAAGTGTGACGGGCAACTGTGCTGGGCAAGATCACATTTAACAATAGCATAATGATAAAATGTGCTCAGTTTATCTGGTGGAGACATTATACCCGCCTGCTGTTGCCCCGCGCCCAGGTTTTCCAGCCCGATCTCTGGCCCGGTCAGAGGTTCATCAGGTCCCCGTTCTGACACAGGCTGATGTCGGAGTGTTGGTGTTTGCAGTCTGAATGGCCGAGACACTGCAGCATATTACTGGCAACAAGGAGTCCTGGGCGAGTTGCTGCTTGAGCTGTAACCCTGGGAGACATTGGGCCCATGTAGCTGTCAGTATCGGGGATTTGACCCAGGTCAATACTTCCACAGATGGGGGCTGGATGTTCCTCCTTTCACAAAGAATCAAAAGCCTCGGGGTGCCGGGCATTGGCTATGGGGAAATTTCTGATTACACCACCCAGTGTGAGATGCGGGGACGATGTGTGAGGATTCGGGGGTCGGTGAGTGGCAGATTCAGCTGTGTGACCCTGTGAGGTTAGGTCCTGGGATATCACCGTTTTAGATCCAAGTACAATGGCCCCGGGGTTCAAGCTGCCCGGGTTTATGAGGTGTTGAGCCAGTATTTCTGTTCTGGGCTCAGATGTTTGTTTCGGGAGTTTCTGTGGAAGAAATGACTGCCATACCGAGGAGAGGATGAGTTAGCACCCCGTCCCTCACAGTGAGAGGCTGTGAGTAAACGGGCTGTACCGTGTTTACAACAGTAGAAATAGACCCGTGAGTTTGGTGTTCAAACTGTGTTTGGAAATCGCCCCTCATTGTCTCCTGTCTGCCAGTCGTTGGAAATGAAGCAGATGTGTTCAGTACAACTGTGGCTCACGTGGTTCACAAGAGTAATCTCAGGAACGAGAGGGTTCCTGTACGAGGGGTGATTGATAAGTCTGTGGCCTGTGGTGGATGGAGATGACTTTATGTATGATCACTCAAAGAGTTGATCTGAATGTGCATGTAACGAGAGCTGTATAACTCGTCTCCTTCTACCTTAGGCCATGAACATATCAATCACTCTTACTGTCGACCAACTCCGGAGGTCCAAGTTGTCGAATTCTGCAAAGAAGGGATCCGTTTGCTCCACGACCGCTGGACTGAGCGTGTAAATGTAGGCGGGGACTATGTCGAAAAATGAACGTGCTGGGTTTTCTAAAATGGACTCCTTCTACCTTGGGCCACGAACATATCAACCACCGCTCGTATGACAAGCATTTGATGACTCTGAGCCTGTACTCTATTGAGTTCAGAAGTACAGAGGTGGACGGGATCTTATTTAAACCCACAGAATACTGAACAGCCTGGAGACAGCGGACACGTGGAGGATGTTTCCATCAGACGGAGAGTCTGGGGTCTGAGAGGACAGCCTCGGAATAATCAAGCTTCCCTTTAAAACTGAGAGAAACTTCTCCAGCCAAAGAGTGCTCGATCTGTGGAGTTTGTTGCAACAGATGGTGATTGGGGCTGTCACTGGATATATTTCCGGCAGAGGTTAATATATTATTGATCGCTAACTATTGTCATTTTTTGTTAGGCAGAACTATCAGAGGATTATTGAATACAGCATGTTAAAAGCAGACTTTACAATTTTAGATTCTTCATTTCAAAATGGCTGCAGTGTTAACCTTCTTCAAAATTATACTCGCAGCATACGATGTTGAGTTTGTTATTTCCCTTTTCGGTTATTTTCGGTGAGCCACTTCCTCCGTTTCCAGGGTAACGGCCCACCAGAGCTGCAAGAAGAGTTGCACAATGTTTTTATCGCTCTGTGGTCACCGCCTCTCAGCGTAGAGACAGTGGCCTCGGGAGCAAATGTAACAGAGTGATAGTGGGAGGAAAGGATGCTGTGAGCATTGGCTGTTTGGAATGAACTGAGAACATAGAATCAGAGAAACATAGAGAACCCATAGCATAATACACAGGCCCTTCGTCCAACAGTGCTCTCCCAAACATGAACATACGTTAGAGATCTCCTAGGGTTAACCACCAGCCTCTTCTTTTTATCTCCATGTACCTATCCAAAAGTCTCTTTAAAGGCCCTGATGTATCCGCCTCCACCACCGTCGCCGGCAGCCCATTCCACGCACTCACCACTCTCTGCCTAAAGAACTTACCCCTGACATTGCCTCTGTAACTTCTCCCAAGCATCTTAAAACTGTGCCCTCTCGTGTTAGCCATTTCAGCCCTGAGAAAAAGCCTCTGCCTATCCACACGATCTATGCCTCTCATCATCTTATACACCTCTATTAGGTCACCTCTCATCCTCCATCTGTCCAAGAAGAAAAGGCCAAGTTCACTCATCCTGTTCTCATAAGGCATGCTCCACAATCCAGAGAAATCCTTGTCAATCTCCTCTGCACCCTTTCTATAGCTTCCACACCCTTCCTGTAGTGAGGCGAACAGAACTGCACTCCAAGCACAGTACTCCAAGTGGGGTCTAACCAGGGTCTTATATAGCAGTAACATTACCTCTTGGCACTTGAACTGAATCACAAGGTTGATGAAGGCCAATACACCGTATGCCTTCTGAACCACACAGTCAGTCTGCGCAAATGAACTCAGACCCCAAGATCCCTCTGATCCTCCACACTGCCAAGAGTCTTACAATTCATACTATATTCTGCCATCGTATTTACCTTCTAAAGTGAACCACCTCACACTTGTCTGGGTCAGACTCCATCTTCCACTTGTCAGCCCAGTTTCGCTTCCAATCGGGGTCCTGCTATAACCTCGACAGCCCTCCTCACTATCCACAATACCTCTGACCTTTGGGTCATCAGTAAATGTACTGACCTATCCCTCCACTTCCTCATCCAGGTCCTTTATAAAACTGACGAAGAAAAGTGGTGCCAGAACATATCCCTGAGGAACGGCACTAGTCAGCGACGTCCAGGCAGAATATGACCCATCTACAAACAATTTTGCGTTCTGTGGGCAAAGCCATTTCTGAATCCACAAAGCAAAGTCCGCTTGGATCCCATGCCTCCTTACTTTCTTAATAAGCCTTGCATGGGGTACCTTATCAAGTGCCTTGCTGAAATCCATATACACGACATCAACTGCTCTACCTCCATAAATGTGTTTAGTCACATCCTCAGAAAATTCAATCAGGCCGGTAAGGCACGAGCTGCCCTTGATAAAGCCAAGCTGACTATTCCTGATCATGTTATGCCTCTCCAAATGTTCATAAATTCATGAAACAGGGCATGTGAAGTTGAATTCCTTACTTCCTATTTTCAGTTAGCTCTGCTGAGCCAGTTCCTCCATCACCAGGGTAACAGCCCAGCAGAGCTCCAGAGTGTTGAACATATTTATCGCTCTCTGGTCACCGCCCCTCAGTGACCTCAGGAGCCGGTGTGGGTGCCCGGATGCCTTGAGCATTCACTGTATGGAATATATAACGTTTCTATCGCAGTAAAGAGATAACTAATGAATGTAGGGATTGCATTCATGCAAATCTGTTTAGGAAGTCACAAACAGGGTTCAACAGGGATCACTCCCTCCACAATTCCCTTGTTCATTCATCCCTCCTCACTAATCTTCTTCCAGATACTTATACCTGCATAAGCCTAAGTGCTACACCTGCCGTACCCCTCCTCCCTCATCTCCATTCAGAGACACAAAGCAGTCCTTCCGGATGAGGCAACGCTTCATCTGCGAATCTATTGCTGGGGTCATCTATTGTGTCCCGTGCTCCCAATGCGGCCTCCTTCACATTGGTGAGACCCGCCATAAACTGGGAGACCGTTTTTGTTTTTTAGCATCACTGTATCATCTGCCACAAGGGGGACTTTGCAGTGGCCAAACGGTTTAATTCTGATTCCCATTCCGACGTTTCGATCAGACCGCCCTCAGGGTGGACCTTAGTGATCGTTTTCACAAAAAAAAGGCCGGCAGATGTGTGGAGACGGAAGGGATGGAGGAAATATGGATCGGACAGAAACATGTGGCTGAGATGGGAGAGCAGCCGCCATCTTGTTGATGGTTAGAGGGGCTGAATGGCCTCCTCCTGCTGTTTTTCACTTGATGTTTCAGTGTTCCTGTCCAGTGAGGCTCCGGAGGAATGTGAATAGAAAAAAAGTGTTTAGAAACATAGAAGTGATTTCAATGAAACCTGCACAATTCCTTTCCGGGTGGGAATTGTATGTCATACCGGGATGGGAATCGAACCCTTAACTCTGAGAACCGGAAGATGGTGCCATGGGGACGGGAAAGATCCAGAGGGAAACACTAAAAACGTAGCTGGTAAATATGGAATAATGTGGGGAATGCAGCAGGTAGGTCGGACAGTGTGTGAGGGGCGAGGAGCAGAGTCACCGGTTTCTCGCTCCCATTTCAAACGCAGATCTGCAGCATCTCAGGTTTTTGCTTCCGAGGCCCCGCCCCCGCTCTCACAGTCTCCGGATGGGCGGGGGTTTTCTTTCCGTTCTCTGTTGAAGCTGATCGTCTGTGGGGAGCCGGTGGACGGATCTCGCTGCTCTCCGGACAAATTGATGAACTTCTCATCGGTCAGTTTTGAGGCCGGTCACTGGGGTTGAACGCAACCGACAAGTTCCCATCGGTGAGTACTGAAGTCGATCCCGGGGGCGGGGAACCTCATGTCGGGCAGAGAGTCCCGTTCACTTCCTCGAACTGGCGGCCTCGTCCCGCTTCCTGGATACAACCTGTCGTGGTCGGTCCGGGTTATGGGACCTTCACACCGAACCGCCTGAGATGAGCCGCCGCTCAGCCCCTGGTGTTCTGGTCCCAGGAGCGGGATGAGGTGGTGATGCCGAGACTGAACCCATCCATTAAGATGTACCTGGTGAACTTTACCTCCATCACCCGGCCCGCTATCGGATCCAAACTCCACCTGGATCGACGCTTGGAGACGATAATTGTTTTACATATTTCCAGCACACTGGAAGCGGCCGTTCGGCCTGTTGTATTCTTGCAGGCAGAGGGTTAAATTAAGCAATCGCACCCTCGGGACACTGCTCCATGTGTATGAGAAGTTTCATCTTTCCCCGTTCAGACAGGACAGTGACATCCAGATCTCTCACGTCCTCACGGGGGATTGGGAAGTTTATTTCCATCTTCAGTCCATTGCTACAACTTGCCGAAATGCTGACAGTGTTTCCCGATATCTGGCCCCATTAACGCGAGAATTAAGGTTTGTTCATTTATCTGGGTTTCCCGGAAATGTGTACACTCCCTCCAGAATTTCCAAAGGAGCAACCCAGGCTGTCTAATATTTCCACACGATTGAAATGGAGAATCTTTATTTTGTACAGAGGTAAAGTGAAAATCGTGTCTCCGGTATTGTCCACACAGATCAATACATTGCAGCAGTACATTGAGGTAAAACAAATCATTCTAGGTACAGAGAAAGTGCAGTGCAGGTAGATACGTGGTGCAAGGTCACATCGATTAGACTGTGAGGTCAGGAGTCCACTCATCACGCTATTCGCTTCTAACAGCAGAATGGACACCGTCCTTGAGCCCGATGGCATGTTTCTGTTCTATTTTATCTTCGCACCGATGGATATATCAACATGGTATGTAACATCAATGATATATATCAACCATCTTGTTCAACCTCTGTCCAGCCTGTATCCCACCACCTCAATGATATAAATCAACCTTCTTGTTCAATCTCTGTCCAGTCTGTATGCCACCAGCTCAATGATATAAATCAACCATCTTGTTCAACCTCTGTCCAGTCTGTATGCCACCAGCTCAATGATATATATCAACCTTCTAGTTCAATCTCTGTCCAGTCTGTATGCCACCACCTCAATGATATATATCAACCTTCTAGTTCAATCTCTGTCCAGTCTGTATGCCACCAGCTCAATGATATATATCAACCTTCTAGTTCAATCTCTGTCCTGCCTGTATGCCACCAGCTCAATGATATATATATCAACCATCTTGTTCAATCTCTGTCCAGCCTGTATGCCACCACCTCAATGATATATATCAACCTTCTAGTTCAATCTCTGTCCTGCCTGTATGCCACCAGCTCAATGATATATATATCAACCTGCTAGCTCAATGTTTGTCCAGCCTGTATCCCAATACCGCAATTGTATATTTCAACAATCTCTCTTCTAAACTTTGTCTTCATTGTTAAGTTTAGTATTGCACCTTTCTATTTATTTATTTATTTGTGTGCCCGCCTGATGTTTATTTATTTATTTATTTATTTAGTTAGTTAGTTAGTTAGTTGTTGTTCGCTAGGAATACCAGAGGTTTAGTTGGACACAACACGTGGCAGGGTAAAAGCAACCATTTCAATTTTAGATTCACCGTTACAAAATGGCTGCAGTGTTAATCTTTGTCATAATGCAACTCATAGCATCTGATGTTGAGTTTGTTATTTCCTTTTTCGGTTATTTTAGTTGAGCCACTTCCTCTGTTTCCAGGGTAACAGCCCGTCAGAGCTGCAGCAAGTGTTGCACTTTTTATCGCTCTGTGGTCACCGCCTCTCAGCGTAGAGACATTGGCCTCGGGAGCAAATGTAACAGAGTGATAGAGGGAGGAAAGGATGCTGTGAGCATTGACTGTGTGGGATGTGTTACACCAGGGTCAGAGTGAACTCAGAACTAACAAATTGTTTGGGGTGGGGTGGCATTTACAGTTCAGGGTGGCAATCAGTTACTATCTGTGCATTAAAATGAAGAGGGAGAAAATACTACAGTTGCAGGAAATTTAAAGTAAGGGAGGGAAAATACTGGAGACGCTCAGCAGATCGGTAGCATCTTGGACAGTCTCAGTTCTGGAACTGGGTCTTTCACCATTTGTCCTTTCAGAGACGTAGTCTGATGTACTGAGCTCCCAGCATTTTCTACTTTATAATTTTACATTTTGTTCCTGCTGCACTGCAGGAAACATGGCAGCCCGCTCTGCTGGGCAAGATCCCACACAGCGATGACATAGAGATCAAATGTGCCCGGTTTAGCTGCTGGGGTCAGGCTGAAGTGTATCCGCATCCTCTATACAGACCGGGGAACCAGCCTGAGCACCGGCCCCGGCAGAGGGTCATTAGGTTCTAATTCCACCTTAGATTGTGAATCGGAAATGGCAGGAACTCCAAGTCAAATTGCCGGCACCAAGGCGTCTTTGTATGGGTGATAATATTGGGCTGGTGACTCTGATGATATGGAATTGGCAGTATACGGGCTACAGTCCAGGTTGGTAATTCTGCAGCTGGGATCGGAATTTTCTCAGTCTGCAGTGAAGCTGAAATCCCGGGCGGTTGGGCGTTGGTTATGGGGACATCACCGCCAATACTGTCCAATAGGATATTATATCTGTCAAGTATTTTGGAGATTATTTAAGAATGAACGAGGGCGTTAGGTGAAGTTGGGCAGTGATATTGTTCATCTGAACTTTGGTAAAGTCTGTAACAAGATCCTGCATGGCAGCTGATCGGGAAGGTTCGGTCACGTGGGATTCACAGGGGGCTGGCGAGGTGGATTCACAGCGGGCTAGAGAACAAGAAGGAGAGGGGGATGAATGTAGATGGTTCTAACGAATGGAGGTCTGTGACGAGTGGGATGGAAGTGTCAGTGCTGAGATCTCTGTAATTTACTCTTCTTGCCATTGATTTGTATATGAATGTACATGGCTACACAGAGTATTATGTACCGTTGTGTTCACCCTACTGTAGTAAATATATTATCAAGCTGGAGAGGGTGCAGAAGAGATTGCTGAAGATGTTGCCTGGACTACAGGGCCGAGTCATAGGAAGCATTTGGCTGAGCTGGATCTTTAGTCCAGATGAGAATGAGGGTGACATTGTAGGAGTTCATGAAATCAAGATGGAATATAAATAATGAGGTTGGTCGTGGCATTTTCCCCAGGATTCAAGATTCAAAAATGTTTGATGTCATTCTAGTAATGAAGGGTAAAAGAGAACAAAATAATTCATACTCTGGATCCAAAGCAAGACAGAAACAAAATAATGATAGAGATCACAATAATAAACAAAACACAATACATAATGTATGATAGTTTAAAACGATTGATTGTCTGTCCATAAAGTGACGTTAATCACAGGGGTGTCTGGACATATGAGGCTGACATTGATACTTCTTCTGCATGTGCCTTGCGCGTTACACGCTTGGGCGATCATGGGTCACCACATCCGATGACTCCTCACAGCGTCAATGATATCTCGCACACTTAGATCTATTAGTTCTTTCACAGTGTCCATATATTTTCTTCTTTGTCTTCCTCTTCCGCGATTCCCAGGCATAGGGCCTTGCAATGTAAGGCATTCTATTTCTCCCTTTCTGATGACATGGTCCAGGAATTTCAGTCTCCTCTCATTTAATGTTCTCATTAAAGATCTTTTTGCATGTGCACGTTGGAGTACCGCCTCATTAGTTACCCTATCTCTGTATGATATTTTCAGCATTCTTCTAAATAAAAACACATTTCTGTTGCTTCTAAGTTTTTTTGGAGTTCAGGTGTTACAGTCCATGTTTCGGAAACATACAGCAAGATTGTTTCAGATGGAGTTTAATGCTGAGAAGTGTGAGGTTCTACAATTTGGCAGGAATAATCCAAATGGAACATACAGGGTAAATGGTAGGGCATTGAGGAATGCAGTGGAACAGAGAGATCTAGGAATAACAGTGCATAGTTCCCTGAATGTGGAGTCTCATGTAGATAGGGTGATGAAGAAGGCTTTTGGAACGCTGGCCTTTATAAATCAAAGCATTGAGTACAGAAGTTGGGATGTAATGTTAAAATTGTACAAGGCATTGGTAAGACCAAATTTGGAATATTCTGTATAGTTCTGGTTACCGAATTATAGGAAAGATATCAATAAATTAGAGAGAGTGCAGAGACGATTTACTAGGATGTTACCTGGGTTTCAGCACTTAAGTTAGAGAGAAAGGTTGAACAAGTTAGGTCTCTATACATTGGAGCGTAGAAGGTTGAGGGGGGATTTGATCGAGGTATTTAAAATTTTGAGAGGGATAGATAGAGTTGACGTGAATAGGCTGTTTCCATTGAGTGTAGGGGAGATTCAAATGAGAGGACATGATTTGAGAGTTAGGGGGCAGAAGTTTAAGGGAAACACGAGGGGGTATTTCTTTACTCAGAGAGTCATAGCTGTGTGGAATGAGCTTCCTGTAGAAGTAGTATAGGCCAGTTCAGTTGTGTCATTTAAGGTAAAATTGGATAGGTATATGGGCAGGAAAGGAGTGGAGGGTTATGGGATGAGTGCGCGTAGGTGGGAGTAGGTGAGATTAAGAGTTCGGCATGGATTAGGAGGGCCGAGATGGCCTGTTTCCGTGCTGTGATTGTTATATGGTTATATGGTTATTGGCCAGATGTAACACTTTAGTAGCCTAAGCCTGGTTTTCATAGAAATGTGTCTGTTGGTAAAAATGGGTTTCATTTTTTGGAAACACGAGTGAATCTGCAGATGCTGGAAATGAATAAAAACACAAAATGCTGGCAGAACTCAGCAGACCAGACAGCATCTATGGGAGGAGGTAGAATGATGAAGGGTTTCGGCCCGAAACGTCATCACTACCTCCACCCATAGATGCTGTCTGGCCTGCTGAGTTCTGCCAGCATTTTGTGTTTTTATTCATTTTTTGACGTTGGTTTTGGCAATGGCAATTCTTCTTTTTATTTCTACTTTACTTCTAGCATCTTGTGATATAAAGCTACCAAAGTAATTAAAGCCGATCTTTTGTTCAATCTCTTGGTTACCGATGGACAATTGGCAGTTGGGAGTATCCTGCCCTTTTTATATTTCCATATATGTGTTTTATTTTACCGTTCATGGTTAGAAAAAAATCTGCACTTGTTTGTACTAATTTGTCTAGGAGGATTTGTAAGTCTTCTGCAGCACTTGCTATTAGGGGGGTATCATCTGCATATCATATATTGTTGATGCAAACACCTCCAATTTTTATCCCATCTAGGTCTTCTATTTCTCTGAGAATCATTTCAGTATAGATATTAAATAATTCCGGTGACACAACGCATCTCTAACTGCCCTTAGAATTTTAGTCCAACTGCTTATATTATCATCAATTTTTACAGCCACTGTTTGATTCCAATATAAAATTTGAATAAGTTACTGGTCCCTTCCGTCAACGTTTAGTTAAGTGAGAATTTGAAATAGTTTTTCATGTTACACTTTGTCGAATGCTTTAGTGAAATCAATAAAAAAGACATCAATTTGACACTCAATTGCCCTTTCTGAAAGCATTCGTAGTATGAAAATTGCGTTCCTTTTTCCTCTATCCTCCATCAGCCCATATTGCAGTTCAGTAGTTTCTGGCCTTAACTTGTTTTTAATTCGACTCAGAACAATTATCAACAAAATCTTTATTATGTGACTCATCAGACTGATTGTTCTATAATTTTCGCAGTCAATAGTTCCAGGAATTTTAGGCAGAATTGTAAATACTCATTTCAAGAGATCGTCGGGCAATACACCAGACTCATATATGCCATTAAACTCTTCAAAATGAATATCCATGCCCAGATCTTCCGGGGCTTGTATCATTTCCACTGAAATTTCATCAGGTCCAGAGACATGGTCAACTTTTGCCCCTTTTCCACTGAACTCTCACATGGTTAGCTTGCTCACGAGTGTGGAATAGGCCTTCACATACTCCTTTCATAGGATTTATCTTATCACCAATGTTTTCCAAACTTAGCCCATTCTCTGAACTTCCACACACTTCTTTATTTCTGAGCAAGTCATTAATTCTATCTTCAGGACCTTCATTCTATTAGTTTTCATTTTAACATCTGCAAGTGATCCCCCTTTGTCCAACCAACACTTTTGGTTCAGTCTCTCCAAATCACCTCCTTGAATAACATCAGGCAGTTGTTCACCTTCAAATTCCAAAACAAACTGTAATTGATTCACAGGCACCTTGTTAACAAGCGATTTTTCCTTCAGCCTGGTTACTGCTTCTCAAACCAATCCAGACAGTAAATTTCCTTTATTCAATTTAGGAACAACACCTTTCCCTTCTCCTTCAATAATATTCACATCACCAGCTTTCATCTCCTCACTAACTTTTAACACATCTTCTAATACAAACAACAGAGAATTCTCACTTTCCACTGGTACCAAGTTTAACCCTTTCTTCACTAAACCTAGTCCATCTGACCCAAAAGGACTGCATTCCTTTTCAACTGAATCAGATACCTCAGACTTTTTCTAAGCTTCAACACTAGGTTCAGTATCCTGTGACTCCACAGGTACTTCAACAACCTGAACACAAGCAAACGGGACATCTGCCTCTTCTAGGCTTCCAATACCAGTCCCCTTTTCAAATTCTAAGTTCCCCTGATCCTCCCAGTTACTTTCTGGGCAATTCCTATCCGGAGTAAACTCAACCCTGCGGGTTAAAACAACTCCATCTGCTAACCCAGCAGACTCCTTCAAGGTAATGGCATCCTTTTCATCTAGGACTGCCCTTATATCATTATCGGGAACACATTTAAATTTTTCAACTTCTTCAAACAGTTCTGTCAAGGCAGACAGATCATCGGTGTCCAACCCTGGACCTTCTAGCTGCCTCATCTGTTTCTCATCCTTACTCTGTGCCTCTATAAATTCCCTCTTGGCAAAGGTTAAATCTACCTCCTCTCCTTTACCTTCTTTCACCTCCCTATTCTCCGATTTACCATCCCCTAACCCCTCTAGATACAGGGTCGGTAAAAACGTCTCAGCCAAATCAACAGTGGACTCATTTAAACTGTCTTCTTTCTCAGCCGCCATACTCGACATGCTGCGAGTGATTGCGCATGCGGGATAGATCTTAGAATCTAGGGCCGGGTCCTCAGCACTCACAGGCTTGCCTGTCAGCTTCACTGCTGAACACACGTCACCACCTGTTAAATCATTACAAGAAGGACGTCCACGCCGTCTCTCGGTAATTCTCAACGCACCCCGACTTCGACAGGTCCAGATACCAGGTCACATTGTAAAATGAGCCTGTGCAAAGGTACAGCTTCTGTCCCTTTTCCTATGCCTCTTAATACCACCTCTCCAGTTTCTGGACCGAAATCCAGCACCTTACTTAGGATCAATGACTGGTCAGTCCCAGTATCCCTCCAGATTCTCACTGGAACTGGGGTTTCTCCTTCTTTCACAGACACCGTCCCTTCCGAAATAAATTTCTGACGGCCCTCTCGTACTCTATCTACATTTGCCTTCCTTGTCGACTTGCTGATCGACTCAATGCATCCTGTAGGGATGGCCGTTTACCCTTTTCCCGTCTCCTTCTTCGGAGCAAAGCATTTAGATGCAATATGACCAAACTTTCCACAATTATAACAGGTCAAGCCAGGAACCTTCCTGCCAGCTTGCTTGTCCTCCTCCTTATCTTTATCACTAGCTCCCAGCTTATTCTCTACCTTAGCCCGTGGACTTTCTCTACCGTCTCTACTGCCTTTCTGGTAACTCTTATTTGGGGGAAACTTTGTCTTGTGGGTTAGGGCATATTCATCTGCTAACCTGGCAAATTCCGTTATAGACTTATTCGTCTTCTCGTTCAGATACGTCCGGATATTATCCGAAACACAACCTATAAATTCCTCAATCAGAATTAACTCTCTTAAACGATAGAAATCCTCCTCCACCCTTTCTGCAGCGCACCAACGATCCAAGAGCACACCCTTCTCATAGGCAAACTCTGTATACGTCTGATTCCACAGTATCATTAAATCTCTGAACTTTTGTCTATACGCTTCAGCTACCAACTCGTAGGCCCGAAGGATAGACTGTTTTACTTCCTCATAATCCTCAGACTCTTCCATGGACAATGCCACATATGCCTGTTGTCTTTCCTTTTAATACACTTTGTAACAACGCCACCCACTGATATCTGGGCCACTTCTGATTCACGGCCACCTTTTCAAAATGCAAGAAGTAACTATCAACGTCCGTCTCTCGAACGGAGGTACTAAACTAAACTCCCTACTTACATTAAACTTCTCCGCTCGATCTGCCCCGCTACGCATATGTTGCCATCTCTCCCTCTCGAACTGCCGTTGTTTCTCTTCCTCCTCCATCTTCCTTTCAGCTTCCTCTTTCCTCCTTCCAGCTGCCTCATCTGAAGTTCATTCTGCCTCTGCTTCTCCTTCTCAACCAACTCAGCTCTTCCTTTCTCCCTTTTCGCCTCCAACTCCTTTAGCAGGATCTCATACTCCAGTTTCCTCTTCTCCATCTCCAACCTTATTTTTTCTATCTCTAACTGAGCCGCCCGATCGACTGGTTTCTTCTCAGGAAACAGGTTCAATGTATCAAGCGCGAACACAGCCTTGGAGATATTATGCTGGGCTATGGCTCTCTGTATCTCCCACTTTCTCATCGACGATTTCACCGCCGAGAGATTTAATCGTCTCGCAACACTCACCAATTCCACCTTCCTGGCATTCTCCAATGCCCCCAAAGTCGGGTTCTTTATAAATTTGTCTATTCCCATCTCTGCTGGTTCCCGTCTGGTTACCCAAGCAAACAGATCAGATAACGGACTTATAGCCGATTTCTCTGGCCCCCCAATTTGGGAATCAAATCCCGGACGAGCCCCCAATTTGGTTATGTATCCCGTAACTGGGTGTCTAACCAGCAGAGAAAGAAGTATCCGTTGGAGTCTGGTGGTACTATTTTCAAACAGTGTTTATTAGTAAAATACACAAATCAATATCAATAATGCAAATATATAGATAATACATGTTAGCAATACTAAACCGAAAAGTGTGGGTATAATAATAAGCAATAATAAACAAGCTCTAACAATGTCTAGTGGATAATGAATTGTCATATGTGAATATAACGTACAGTTCAGTTCATACTTGCTGAGGTAGATGTTGGTCGTTGTGTTGTAATTGTTGGAGAGAGAGAGAGAGAGAGAGCAAGATGTAACAGCTACAGGCAGGCAAACCTTACTTTACGTTGTTGATCCGTCGATGTGTTTGGCCATTCAGGTATGACCCCTCTGTCCTTCTGTGGTGGACTCGTCACTCTGGCATGAGTGGACACACACACAAGCCCCCACCCGCCCTGCTATAGCACTGTGTGTTAAACTGACTGATCCTTTGTTCGGTCTCCGATGCCCCAAACCTTCACGTGGGTTCCAACACTCAAGCAGTGCTCAATAGTGTGTTCCTGGTGTGTCTGAAGGGAGGCTCCCCAGACCTCACTTTTATCGCTTCTCACGGGGTCTCAGTTGTCCATCAATTTTGAATGACTGTGTCCATCAAACCAGCCCACTCCAGCTGTCCACTGAGGAATTTTAATGAACAGAATGGTACAAGGTGAACAACCCTCTCAGAAGCCATACGACTTTCAGAAGTCAGAATATGGTGGATCAACAAGTCTCACTCCCCTGCTTTATCTCTCTCTCTTATCTGTAGCAGATGTTCCAATTCCAGCATGTTTTCTCTTACATCTCTCTCTCTCATTAACTGCATAGCAACAGTAACGGTTTGTGATTCTCCAAAAGGCGGGGGGGGGGGGGAGATGGGCAACTCTGCACCCTTCTGCCCATCAGATCTGTTCATCCTTCGTAACACTGGCAAGTCCACATCTGACATGTGGAGGGTGTTTAAAGTCCATCTGCACGGAGTATAGGGTATTTTGAAGTACGGGAGGAGACAGTGTTGGGTCTCTATGTTCGGTGCTCAGTGACGCTCTCTTGCACTCCGCTGTTGGAGTGCGTGGTTATGTGAGTTCTTGCCGCTTTCCTGTCGGATTTAATCAGTCTGCCCAATCTCACTGAGCTCTCTCCTTAACGGGGCCTTTAGAACCGTTGTTCACTGGATTTTCCTTTGGTTTGATTCCGGACCATTCTCAGTAAACTGAGAGATTTACACTTGAGAATCCAAGCTGCTGATCAGTTTCCGTAACACTCAGACCTCCCGGTCTGGCACCAGCGATCATTCCCCGGTCAACGTCACTTACATCACATTTATTTCCTCTTCAGATGTTTGGCCTGAATAACAACTGAACCCGTTGACCATATCTGCATGTGTTTGTGCTTTGAGCTGCAAGCAGATGATTAACAGATTCGTATTAATGAGCTGGTATAGAGTTGTACCTAACAAAGAGGCCATTTAATACATTTCCCATTTAAGCAAACCCTCACCCATCTCGAATATGCACACGGATGAGATCTGAGCCTGATTGTTGATGATCTGCATGTTTGTAACAACAGGTTGTCGCTGGCAAGGCAGTGGACAAAACGGTTATAAGGTAGGGATAATCTGGAGAGAGAAACCCGTCACTGTTCCCTCTGCACTGCGTGTCTGCGGAACCAAAATGCTCCCGCGAACGGAGCCTTTGTTGCAGCGCAGATGGAATTAAACACTGTCGTATAAACGTTTATGAAACCTGAAAGTTTTTCTTTGTTGTACTACATTTTTATCCTATCCTTTAATTAGTAATTAAAATCAATAGAATGTTTTTTCTCTTGTCTGTCTTAATCCTAAAATATTCATGGATGCATTTTACAAAAGAGGACGCATCTATGGTGTTGTGCTTTTCTCAGTCCGTGTGAAAAGTTCCGTCTCAGAGCAATGGCTGATCCACGCAGCTGCAAAAATAGTCATTAGATGGAACATTGGAGAACGACCCACATTACATTCTATGCATATTAATCACGATTGAATATGGTACATTATCGTGCTTCCTGTTATAGAGGAGATGTTAAAAGTCAATAGAGTGGACAAAACAGTTTCACCGGGAGCCTCTCTGGTATCCAGGAAATAGTAATGAATAACGCAAGAAAAATTAATAATAATTTCGCCTTGTCCGTAGGAGCCTACTTTAAGGCAATGATGCTCAGGTGCTTAACAATATAGAACTAATTCTGAGCAGCGAATAACTAGACGGTCCATTTGCTATAAATTCAAGAGCTTTTCGTTTTCGTTTCTCTAAAGATCACTATTAATGCCCCGATAATCACTTTTACTATTTTTTCAGAACACTGTGTGTTGTACCTCCCCCATTATAGGTATGAGCAAGGATGCGATCTGGGCCAAATTGCGCAATTAAGCGTTCAGCATATCACGCATCATCCTGCATAATCCCAGTTCTGATACTGGGTCTTCCACAGTGTCTTTTTCCACAGATGCAATCTGCTGCACCGAATTTCCAGCACTATAAGGGGACGCAGGAATATGGCATTGGGGCAAAAAAAAATCAACCATGTTTGAATGATGGAGGAGATTCGATGGAATGAATCACTTCATTCTGCTCTGATATCTCATCATGACTGAATGATGAGTCCTTCGTATCCCGTATCCGGATTTGTGACGTGTGAGGGACAATTAATGATTTGTTCCATGAGATCCTTTTATTTGTCTTCAGCGTTTAAATTTCAGTGAGATTCGCTTTTGAAAAAAATTGAGCAGAAATATTGTTTCTCCTTTGTATTGTTAATGTGCTTCATTATCTCTCTGGTTAAAGTTAGACCTGCGGTGAGAGATTTATTGGAAGAAAAACCCACAGCTGGAAAGAAGCCACGAATGAGAACGAGGGAACAGCGACAAGTGAACCAGCCAGAGGACTGAGAGTACCAACTGAAGAGAACCCTCTGACTCAGAGTTTCCATTGATTCAGTCAGGAGAAAGTTTGGTGAGTCTCATTCACTCGAACACTGGTCCTGTAAACATTACAGACCTTTACAAAGGAAGGTACGAAATAGGTGGAATGCCTCGGTCAGAGCAAGTTGCAATCACTCCAGGTCTGGTAATGTGCTTTCAGAAGCCCAGCTCTTTAAAGTCACTCACATTCTCTGAGTGTTTGCTCATTTGAAGGTGCTGCATCATCTGAAGAAGCTTTTGGTTAGTTCTGATGTTTCCTTGTTACGTTATAATCAGCTTAAAATGCGTTGACAATTTCCTCCCTTTATAAGAAGCCCCAAGTGTGTCGTGTTGCAGTGATTGTAGAAATGTGGAATTACCATGAACTGCAGCAACATGCCCTTGATCCCATTGGCTATTGCAATCTGCAGTGATATACTTACCCTCGAATACATCGTCGCGTAGGCTTCTGCTGAGAACAGACCATTTATAAAGGAAAATATCCCAACACTGCATTTTATTCAGTCCAAACTAGCACATGGCAACCCATAATTTACCTTGACATACCTTGGCCTCATCAAGTACTTTTCTGCTAATTACATTGTCAAAACCTGTGAAGGTGACATTAAGCAGAGGTGGAAATTCAAAGTTATTCTCCCATGGAAGTTGTGCAAGGGCCTTCAGCAAAGCATTTGACAAGGTGCCACATGGCAGCTTGGTCTCGATGATCAGGTTCCATGCTGTCCGGAGAGAGCAAATTGGATGTATTCAAAATTAGCTTCAAGGTAGCAAGCAAAGAGTGGTGGTTGAAGATTTCTCCTCGCAATGGAGGCGTGTAATTAGCGGTGTGCCGTGGGGCTACAAGTTGGGACCTTTGATATTCGTTATTTTATAGCAATAATTTGGATGCGGTTGCACAAGGATTACTTGACTGGTAAGTTCGCAGAATGCAGAACGTTAGTAGTTGTTGTTCACAGAGAAGATTATCGTAGCATCTAGGGGATCTAAATGGACAGGATCTGGTAAAGAGATTGCAAACCCAATCTGATCAGCAGCGGATTCATGCAGATGTTGGGGATCATGTGGAGGAAACAGCCAGAGGAAGTGGATGAGGTAGGTGCAGTTCCATAAATCAAAAAGCAGTTGGGGTGTGTAGATGGAGTGAAGAGGCCAGAAGGGAGATGGCCCTATCACAGGAAATTCTGACCATCTCAGTGGGCACTGTGGTTGGCATTGTGTCTTGGGCGGAACGCTCTGAATTTGCATTTTCTTGCTCTGTGACTCTGTCAGTAGATGCGCCAGGTATCAGTGGACAGATATGGTGTGGAAGTGGTTACTAGCAGGGAATGTTTGGTCCCCATGCCAAATGCTACAGGGGATGGAAATACTGTCATATTTGCAAAGCAGTCGTACTCTCTGACTCACTGTCTGCTTGTTGTGAAATTTAGAGCCTCACCAGCAGGTGGAGCTGTCCTGCAGAGCGACCAAAGTGTGAACAAGACGACGACAATCAACAATCGTCAGTCAGACTCAGAATGGACAAAGGTATGATCACAGGGGTCTTTGAATTAAACTTTTATCGCGTTTGTACACAATAGTTCAGATGAAAAAAAAACTGACAGAGATGTTAACAGTGCATAGAAAGCAGTGTCATTTATCCCACTGGTAAAGCGGCCTTGAGTATTTGATCAACCCAACAGTTCCAGCGCAGGGACCTGACACCAGTAATGGTCGAATCACTCCGCTCACCACACAAACCTTCAGCTGAGTGAAGGGAGCAGGGATCCTGAATCAGGTGGTCGTGAGTGAAACACAGACAGGAATGTGACAGTGATCTTGTGGTTTATGTGAATGTTCAGGGTCAGGGTCCATTTCACCTCCAGACAAGCCCTGATATGTAAGACATCTGCAACTTTCATTTATAAAATTCAGAAGCAGATGATAGGAGCATTTCCGGGATTTCCGAGATTCTATGATAACACAGCATTTCAGGTTTTGGAAGGAAAGCTACCAACTCCCCCCTGGTTTTTCTTGCCTGCTACGCAAAGGAGGAGGGGTGTCACCGAAATCTGTTTTCTGTAGCGGAGCGGAGATCATTGCCGGTGCTGGGAATGGCTGAGGATCAGGAGGCAGCTCATTGTAGATACATTTGTGATCTGCTTCGGAGTTTTAACACCCCAGTGAATGCCTGGGCTGTGAAGAAATTATTTGAGGGGTGCATGGATCTTTTATAATGCTGCTGGCTTTACGGATGCAGCGTGTAGTGTAAATGTCCATGATGGCGGGAAGAGAGACCCCGATGATCTTCTCAGCTGACCTCACTATACGCTGCAGAGTCTTGCAATCCGAGATGGTGCAATTCCTGAACCAGGCAGTGATGCAGCTGCTCAGGATGCTCTCAATACAACCCCTGTAGAATGTGATGAGGATGGGGAGTGGGAGATGGACTTTCCTCAGCCTTCGCAGAAAGTGGAGACACTGCTGGGCTTTCTTTGCTATGGAGCTGGTGTTGAGGGACCAGGTGAGATTCTCCGCGAGATGAACACCAAGAAATTTGTTTTGTTCACATTCAGAGTCAGGCTGCTGGCTCTGCACCAGTCCGTTAGCTGCTGCACCTCCTCTCTGTAAGCTGACTCGTCGTTCTTGCTGTGTGTTGCAGCACAGCCGTGGGTCAGCAGAGTGAACAGCAGTGGTCTGTGCACACAGCCGTAGGGGGACTCCGTGCTCGGTGTGATGGTGTTGGAGATGGAGAATTAATCCAATTTTGTATCTGTTGGCAGGTTCAAGACACGGTTTTTTTGTCGAGTTGGGTGAGAGCAGTGGAGACGAGGGATATCAGAGTTCAAGCCTACATTTTCCTTTTTATATTCACAGAGCCAGAGTTTACAATCTCCGACCTCCTGGCACAGGGGGAGGAATATCGACTGTACCAGCTGACAAATTTCTACAGGGACAGACTCAAACAAGCAATTGAAGAAAAGGTTGAGAGACTGGGTTGGATGTTGACAAAGGAGGGACATTTCAGTAGAGAAGAAAATGAGGTGAGTGCAGTCCGTGTATTGTCACTGATCTGCTGGTATCAGAGGGAATAGTGATCAACATTAATCTCCTGCACGTTTTAGGAGATCGACTTGGGAATGGAGACTTTGATCTCTGACTTGCCTCTCGCAGATCTGGTTTCAGTTTTTAAGGTGGGGAGCACTGGGCACTGCAGGTTTAGCATCACCTTTTCCTGTATCACCTGCTGTATTTATCAGTGTGAAGTAAGAGCAGTGGCTGCATATCTGGACTTCCAAAAGGCATTCGGTGTGAAACATTTCAAATCTTGGCTGAACCGTCGGGGAGCTTCACCTCATCTCATTAATCCAGGATGAGTATTAAACTGTCAATTAGGCCAACCGGCTTCACTGCGGT
The DNA here is from genome assembly GCF_030144855.1 of Hypanus sabinus. Lineage (NCBI taxonomy): Eukaryota > Metazoa > Chordata > Chondrichthyes > Myliobatiformes > Dasyatidae > Hypanus > Hypanus sabinus. The sequence goes on from NW_026779837.1 coordinate 62,720, forward strand.
ACCTGAGGGAGGGAAACCAGCTAACCACAGCTTGTCTTGGCTCCGTGAGTTCCCAAACAATGTGTGGCTGACTTGTCATAGTCGCAGCAAAGTACAGTACAGAAACAGGCCTTTTGGCCCATCTATTCCATGCCAGACTACAGAATCTACTTATTCCCGTTGACCTGCACCGGGCCATGGCGCTCTATACGCTCATTACGCAAGCATCTATTCAGAATTCTCTTCACAACTTGCACTACTTGCCCTGCTAGCTAGTTTTGCACTCTCACCACCCTCTGAGTAAACCGGTTTCACCTTTGTACCCTTTGAACTTCTCACCTTTCACCCTTTAGTGATAACCTCTTGTTGTAGGACCTCTTTACCTCAGTACAAAATGCCTGCTTGCATTTATCCGATCTATATCCCAATGTAATTGTGTACACTTCTATCAAATCTCCGCTCAATCTTTCATGTTCCAATGAATAAAGTCCTAATCAGTTCACTCTCTTCTTAGAACTTAGGTCTTCCAGTCCAGGTTACATCCTTGTAATGTTTTTTTTTTCTGTACTCTTTCAAACTTATTTCCATCTGTCCTGCAGTTAGGTGTGCAGAACTGCACATAATATCCAGATGAGGCCTCTCCAACGTCTTATATAACATCATATCGTACACGATATTTTCATTTACCAAGGTTAATGCACTAACAAACTTTCTTTCAGAGCCTAGCAACATTTGCTGCCACTTTCAATGGCTTATGTACCTGTATTCCCGATCACTTTGTTCTACCAGTCTCTCAGTAAGATCTACCCTGATCGGTCCATCCAAAGTGCAACATCTTGCACCTGTCTGCATTAAATTGCATTGGCCCCTTTTAAGTCCATTCTCCAGTTGGTCCAGACCTCACTGAAAGCTCGTGTAATCTTCCTCTTTGTCAACTGCTCCTTCCCAATGTTGGAGTCATCAGCAAATTTGCTGATGCTCTTAACCGTAATTTCATCCAGATCATTGATATGGATGACAAACAACAACAGGCACAGCACCGATCCCCGTGACACTGCACGAGATACAGGCGCCAAACAGAAATGCAACAGTCTATAGTTACACTCTGGATTCTTTCCAAAAAGTTAGTGTCTAATCCAGTTTACTACTTTATCTTGAATGCGAAGCAACTGAATCTTCTAGACTGACCTCCTATACGGGACCTTGTAAAAAACCGTGCTGAAGTCCATGTAGACAATATCCACAACCTTGCCTTCATCAACTTTCCTGGTAACTTCCGTGAAATACTCCGAGATTGATTGGATGTGAAAGATCACGCACAAAGCTGATATCTCATGACCACAAACATCAATAGTTTGATCTGAAAGGGCAGAAGAAAGCACAAAACATAAAATAAATCTGGTGACTTGCTGATATCCCATGATCCCAAAAAATCAACAGGTTGTCCTGAAAGGGAAGAAGATCAATAGGATTTCCTGAAAGGGAAAGGGCAAACAAAAAGAACTGCTAACTTGCTGAATATCTGACTAATGAGAGACAGGGACACACCATTTCAGGTCACTCTCTTTGGAGCTCAAAAACAATGATTGTCTTGTCCTAGATCTGACCTATTCAGCCATGAGTGGTATTAGAAAATCAAGTGTGTTACACCCGTGAGTAACTCTGTTCTCGTTGGGATTCATTGGCTCTGTCTGTAATGAATCACACAGGTATTATCCAAAGGCAAGAGATAATCTGTAAATATGATGCTGATCTATAAATTCATCATATAACCATATAACAATCACAGCATGGAAACAGGCCATCTCGGCCCTCCTAGTCCATGCCGAACTCTTAATCTCACCTAGTCCCACCTACCCGCACTCAGCCCATAACCCTCCACTCCTTTCCTGTCCATATACCTATCCAACTTTACCTTAAATGACACAACTGAACTGGCCTCTACTACTTCTACAGGAAGCTCATTCCACACAGCTATCACTCTTTGAGTAAAGAAATACCCCCTCGTTTCCCTTAAATTTCTGCCCCCTAACTCTCAAATCATGTCCTCTCGTTTGAATCTCCCCTACTCTCAATGGAAACAGCCTATTCACGTTAACTCTATCTATCCCTCTCAAAATTTTAAACACCTCGATCAAATCCCCCCCCACAACCTTCTACGCTCCAATGAATAGAGACCTAACTTGTTCAACCTTTCTCTGTAACTTAAGTGCTGAAACCCAGGTAACATCCTAGTAAATCGTCTCTGCACTCTCTCTAATTTATTGATCTCTTTCCTATAATTCGGTGACCAGAACTGCACACAATATTCTAAAATTAGCCTTACCAATGCCTTGTACAATTTTAAAATTACATCCCAACTTCTGTACTCAATGCTTTGATTTATAAAGGCTAGCGTTCCAAAAGCCTTCTTGACCACCATATCTACATGAGACTCCACCTTCAGGGAACTATGCACTGTTATTCCTAGATCTCTCTGTTCCTCTGCATTCCTCAATGCCCTACCATTTACCTTGTATGTTCTGTTTGGATTATTCCTGCCAAAATGTAGAACCTCACACTTCTTAGCATTAAACTCCATCTGCCAACGTTCAGCCCATTCTTCTAACCGGCATAAATCTCCCTGCAAGCTTTGAAAACCCACCTCATTATCCACAACACCTCCTACCATAGTATCATCGGCATACTTACTAATCCAATTTACCACCCCATCATCCAGATCATTTATGTATATTACAAACCACATTGGGCCCAAAACAGATCCCTGCTAGTCACCGGCCTCCATCCCGATATATCCACCACTACTCTCTGGCATCTCCCAACTAGCCACTGTTGAATCCATTTTATTACTCAGCATTAGTACCTAACGACTGAACCTTCTTAACCAACCTTCCATGTGGAACTTTGTCAAAGGCTTTGCTGAAGTCCATATAGACTACATCCACTGCCTTACCCTCGTCAACATTCCTCGTAACTTCTTCAAAAACTCAATAAGGCTTGTCAAACATGACCTTCCACGCACAAATCCATGCTGGCTACTCCTAATCAGATCCTGTCTATCCAGATAATTATTAATACTATCTCTAAGAATACTTTCCATTAATTTACCCACCACTGATGTCAAAATGACAGGTCTATAATTGCTAGGCTTACTTCTAGAACCCTTTTTAAACAATGGAACCACATGAGCAATACGCCAATCCTCCGGCACAATCCACGTTTCTAATGACATCTTAAAGATCTCAGTCAGAGCTCCTGCTATCTCTACACTTCCCTCAAGGTCCTAGGGAATATCCTGTCAGGACCCAGAGATTTATCCACTTTTAAATTTCTTAAAAGCGCCAGTACTTCCACCTCTTTAATTGTCATAGGTTCCATAACTTCCCTACTTGTTTCCCGCACCTTACACAATTCAATATCCTTCTCCTTAGTGAATACCGAAGAGAAGAAATCGTTCAAAATCTCTCCCATCTCTCTCGGCTCCACACATAACTGACCACTCTGATTCTCTAAGGGGCCAATTTCATCCCTCACTATCCTCTTGCTGTTAGTATAACTGTAGAAACCTTTCGGATTTACTGTCACCTTATTTGCCAAACCAACCTCGTATCTTCTTTTAGCTTTTCTAATCTCTTTCTTAAGATTCCTTTTACATTCTTTATATTCCTCGAGCAATTCCTTTACTCCATGCTGCCTATATCTATTGTAGACATCCCTCTTTTTCCGAACCAAATTTCTAATATCGCTTGAAAACCATGGTGCTTTCAAACCTTTAACCTTTCCTTTCAACCTAACAGGAACATAAAGATTCTGTACCCTCATAATTACACCCTTAAATGACATCCATTTCTCTATTACATCCTTCCCATAAAACAACTTGACCCAATCCACTCTCTCTAAATCCCTTCGCATCTCCTCAAAGTTAGCCTTTCTCCAATCAAAAATCTCAATTCTAGGCCCTGTCCTGTCCTTCTCCATAATTATATTGAAGCTAATGCTATTGTGATCACTGGACCTGAAGTGCTCCCCAACGCATACATCTGTCAGCTGACCTATCGCATTCCCTAACAGGAGATCCAACACTGCCCCATCTCTAGTCGGTAATTCTATGTATTGTTGCAAACAACTATCCTGCACACATTTCACAAACTCTAAACCATCCAGCCCTTTAACAGAATGAGCTTCCCAGTCTATGTGTGGAAAATTAAAATCTCCCACAATCACCACCTTGTGTTTACTACAAATATCTGCAATCTCCTTACACATTTGCTCTTCCAATTCACGCTCCCCCTTAGGTCCTATAATACACTCCTATCAGTGTTACTACACCTTTCCCATTCCTCAATTCCACCCAAATAGTCTCCCTAGAAGAGCTCTCTAATCTATCCATCCAAAGCACCGCCATAAGATTTTCTCGGACAAGCAATGCAACACCTCCTCCTCTGGCCCCTCCTACTCTATCACACCTGAAGCAACTAAATCCAGGAATATCATCTGGAGACGTCTGCTTTACTGGTTAAATCTCTTTTACAACGGTAACTCATCAGACCTGGTCGCAGTGAAACTGAAGGATTATTTTACAGTGCAGTGGACCATCAGGGAATTATGATGATTTATTTCAGTACAGCACAGTACGGGCACTTTGGCCCACAATGTTGTGCTTCCCCTTAAACCCTGCCTCTCTTATTTCTCAGAACAATGTCCTAAGCCCATCCATATTCTGTTACCTTAATTCCAACATCGGTGTATGTTGCTTGAAGACTAGTCAACGTTTTGTTCATAATTCCTGAGTTAATCAGGAAACCCATGCCTGCATTCAGTAAGTCATTACCATTTTACGGTATGAGCGCCAGGCAGTAACCATCTCCATTATAAGATAGCCGCACTGATACTGAATCTTCTTTTGTCTTTACACATCATCAGACCATAAGGCATCAGAGCACAATTGGCCATTAGGCCCATCGATTCTGCTCCGCCATGACATCATGGGTGATGTACTATCCCTCTCAACCCCATTCTCCTGCCTTCTCCCAGTGAACTTTGCTGACCAGACTAGTCAAGAAGATACCAGCCTCTGTTTTAAATATACTCAATGACCTGGTCTCCGCAGCTGTCAGTTCCAATGGATTCTGCAGTTTCAGTACTCCTCGGCTAAATATTATCATCATTTCTGTTCCAAATGGACGTCCCTCTACTCTGAGGCTGTTTCGTCTGGTTCTAGACACCCCCACGTAAAACAACATCTCCACATCCTCTCAATGTCTTTCGATATTCCACAGGTTACAATTAGATTCCCCCTCATCCTCCCACCCTCCAGCCAGTACAGGTGCATCCAGGATCCATTCCCATCTGGTTTAATATCACTGGTTCTGTTCGTTTAGATTCCTCTCTGGACTTTTCACAATGCCATCACAAACTTTCTCTGATCAGGGGATCAAAATATGCGAGTGCGGTCTGGCCAGTGCTTGTGCTTATATTCTGATCCTCTCTAAGTGAATGCTGGCTTTGTGTTTGCCTTTCCTAACACCAACACAAACTGCACGGAATCCTGCACCGGGTCTCCAGAGACTCTTTACAACTCCGATTTCTGAATTTTCTCCCAGATTCAAAAATAGTCTACGTCTTCATTATTTCTGCTTAAGTATATGGCCACGTACCTCACTACTACATTCCAATTGCCACTGATGTGTCCATTTCTTCATAGGTCCATGTCCTCCCGCGAAATCCCTGCTTCCTCAACACTTCCCCTCCCTCCCCATATCTTCGTAATGCCTACAATAACGGCCATAAAGCCTACAAATCATTGACATAACGGAAAAAGAAACTGTCCCAAAACCAACCACTGCAGAACACCACTGGTCACCAACATTCGACCAGAGAAAGCCCTATTTGTTCCCATTCTGTGCTTCCTGGCAGTCAGACAAATCTGTCTGGAGAAAATCTTGGATCCTCTATCCATGCCAGTGTCTTTCTTGTCCTACTGTGGGCCTGGTATTGTTAACCGGCGTCATGTGGGACACCTGGTCAAAGGTCCTCGGGAAGTCCAAGTAAACAACTTGCACTGACTCTCTGTTGTCGAC